>NC_031776.1:35190739-35217918 GCF_001522545.3 Parus major | reverse complement strand
TATAAATATAAATATAAATATAAATATAAATATAAATATAAATATAAATATAAATATAAATATAAATATAAGTAAAAAATAAATATATGTACATCCCTGGAAGTGTTCAAGGCCAGATTTACAACTTGGAATAGTGGAGTATGTCCCTCCCCTGCCCTGGAATGAGATGAGCTTTAAGGTCTCTTCCAACACAAACCATGCCATGATTCTCTGATGATTCTGTGCAGAAACAGGGGAACGTCATCCATGCACATCACAGTATTTTCTATTCTTCACCTTTTTCTGTCTAGCTCTAAACAACTCTTATTTCCCACCATGCAATACCTGAATGCCAAAATCTTGTTGATCTACTATTCAATCGACTTAAAAAATATTATTTAAACATGCTAGAAACACAACAGAAATGAATTCCATTAGTTCCTTTTTTCCTTTACATTTCTACACCTGTGAAGAGCAAGGAAATGCTGCTTTGATAAATAGAGGAAACAGAATATCTCTTTAAAATATTTTGCTGAAGACCACACAGGAAATCTCATTTTTAGCAATGGTCTGTGGACTCATCTCTCTTTGACTGAGTATTTGAGAAATTCTGGGCAAAATTGTGCCTTAAAGGCACAGCTCTGAAGCGCTATCTGTGTGGAAGAAAGAGAGACCTAAGAACAAAAAAGTCTTTTTCGTTTGGAGTTCACTTTTTAATATCTGGGAAGCACATTTTGCAGTGGGAAGGCTGCCAAAAGCCTGGCTGTGTAGTAAATAAACACTTTGGGGAAAAGCTGGCTGGGAGAAGAGGGTTGGTGAAAGAGGATCTTGAATGGTTCTTCCTTTATTTATTCACTTGAATTCTCACCTTGTATATGGCACCTTTGTCTTGATGGAGGATAATTGTTCATCCTCCTGGATCCCTGGAAGTGTCCAAGGCCAGGTTGGGTGGGGCTTGGAGCAAGCTGGGATAGTGGGAGTTGTCCCTGGACGTGGCCAGGGGTGGGACTGGATGGGATTTATGGGCCCTTCCAACCCAAACCCTTCCATCAAAATCAAATTAACCAATACTGCGCCGTGGCTGCAGGTGCAGACTCTTCCTGCTCTGAAATGTGGTCTGTGGAAGCCCCATCCCACAGGGAGAGAGCAGAGAATCCCAGCTCCTCCCAACTCCCAGATCCTGCTGAGTGGGATCTGCTTCAGGAGTGGAATTGTCACACACAAAAGGGGGAAAAACGTGGCTTTTTAGGTTAAAAGGATCACAAAAACATGTCTTGGAAGAGGTCAGACCCCTATATCTGCTGTGTTCTGTGGATATTCGGGGTTCTGATGACAAAAGGAGGATGCCAGGACCTTCCCTGGCTTGTGCTCTGGGTTGAATTAAGATCAATAACTTCCCTCAGTTTGATCAAGCTGTGCCTTACGGTGCTGGATCCCACTTGGCAAAGCTCCTGCTGCAATAACTGCTGGAATTGGATTGCTTCCTTCGTCACTCCCGCGCTGCTGGGAGCGCAGAGCTCCTCTGAGGGCTGCCCTGAAGGAGCCTCAGCCCAGCACGTGCTAAAGAAGGCACCAATTTGGAGCTGGGTTTTCCCAGCATCTCAGAATCCCAGGAGCTGGGAGCTGATTCCAGCACGGCTCTCACTGGGAATATTCATCCCACGCTGAAATCCCTGGGAACAGCAGAGCTCTGCTTGCCACTGAAAGTCCAGGTGTATCCATGGGGCTGAATCTCTTTTCACTTTCCTCACCAGAGCTAAAATCCCTTTGCTGGCCATAAGTAAATAAATAAACAAACTCAGGAGTTCAAGTATGTGTGGCATCCTGCTTTCCCTGAGCAGGCAGTGTAAGCAAACAAAACAGCCTTTTCCCCCCTCCTGCTGCAGAACTTTGCCAATTGATACTGGAGCAGGAATATTAACACATGCCCGCTCCAAAATGTGATACCCTTTGGGGTCTTGGAGATGAGCTCCTCTGAAGTGCTTTTTCTTCTGCTGCCTGACAAGGTTTTTGGCTCCACTTCAGTCTGGTAAGGAGACAGCTGCTCAACTTCTGACACAAATGAAGAAAATTGATGAGATGCCATCTCCAAAATTCCCTTTCTCCTGGCAGGCTCTTCTAGGCTGAGTGCTAGGAGTCACTCAAAGGTTTGGGATTTTTTTTTTTAAACCTTAGTTAGGGCAGGATTTTGGGTTTGATTTGTTGGCTGGGCTGTTTCTAATAATGCTCAACAAATGCATAGAAACTGAATATTTGGGAAGATGAACAAGGATCACAGAATTTGCACTTCCACTTCCACAGCTTGTTTGCTGCTGTGCACTTAATTGTATCCTTGGGTTTGCATAATTCTGAGCAATTTATTTATCTGTGTTTGTTGTGGAAATGCAGGTGACAGAATCTCCTGGGGGCTCTGTAAGGAGGGATCATCTTGGGGTAGTTCTGTGGGTCTGGGTTTTCCCAGGATATTTCTTTTAGGAGAGCAGAGTTGTGGTTGTGTGACCAAGAGGATTAATGTCAGTAGCTCCCAGAATTTATGTGCCCTCTGTGAAATTTTTCTGTTCCTCTTTCCAGTGGGAGAGCCTGGAGATGCTCTCAGGATTTTAAAGGCCACTCATTAAACATTAAATTATGTTTATTTTTCAGCTGAGCATAAGGGAAACTCCTCTCATTGTGCTTCACTGTCATGGTTTTCCTGCTCCTAAGGGTAACAAAAACTACATTTTCCATATTCCTCTTGAACTATTTCCTCAGAGTTTCATCTACAAAAGACCTCAGCTGTGTAAACTGCACCTTCAGTCCTGTCTGGCTTAAAAAAACATTAAATTTCTTGCATTGCTACCCTGTTACAATAGAAACAAAGCCCTATGCTAGTCCAGCTTTAGACTTTATGTCACTTCATGATTATCTTTATTGTGGCAAAGGCTTTGGGTTTGACACACGGTTTGCTGTTCCTTTTTAAACCTCCCTGGAAAAGCAGCCATGGAAAGCTCTGAATAATGCACATGACATATGCTGCCTGTCTCTCAGAGGGAACTGAAGAACCTGACAGCAATTTGCATTTTTGGAGCTGCAGAAGAGAAACAGGAAACTTTAGGCAGGAGTTTTTGGGACTCTGAGGTCAAAGCAAGAAGAGGAGCTCAGAGAGGCTCCGGCAGAGATGGGAATTGGATGGAAAACAGAGGATGGAGCCCAGAGCTGGCCTGAAATGAAATATAACCCAGTTGATGTCACTGTAAGTTCATAAAGACATGGTTTTCTTTGGGATAGTAAAACTTGGATCCCATTTGGCAAACTTAGAGGAGCAGGCACAGGATCTCCTGGCTGTCCATGCAGGGAAATGCTGAGAAAGGTGGGGCTGTTGACTTCTCATGGCAGTAAATGATGGCTCGGTGCTCACCTGAGCTCTGTTTTCTTTCTTAGAGGTGGAATTCTTAATTAGCATCAATTTTCATTACTCTCTGCTGTTGTTACTTAGCATTCCCTGAGAGCCTGTGGGACATGAGTGGTTCCTTTTCAGTAGCACAAGTGAAGTAGAACACAAGAGGTAAAAATGCATTGGTTGTTTAAAGTAGGTGAAAAAGCCTTAACCACATTTCATGACATCTTGGAATGGTTTGGGTTGGAAAGGACCTTAAAGTCCATCCAATTCCACCCCATGCCATGGGCAGGGACACCTTCCACCATCCCAGACATCTCCAAGCCCCATCCAGCCTGGGATTGGGCACTCCCAGGGATCCAGGGACAGCCCCAGCTGCTCTGGGCACCCTGTGCCAGGGTCTGCCCACCCTCCCAGCCAGGAATTCCCAATTCCCAATATCAAATTCTGTATTCAAGCCTGGCTGTTACTAATCCAGTGCTTTGTAGTGTAACCACACACTCTGAGGAGCAGCCCTGAGAAAAAAAAGATTAAATAACAAATTAAGTGAGGTTTGGGTTTTGCTTTTTTCTTAATGAACAAAATTAATTTACAAGACTCAAATACTGCACCCCCAAACTGCATTTTCACTTCCATTCTTCATTGCAAACCAGTGACAGGAACAATCACAAATTCCACTTTTCTGAGGAGTTTTTGGATGAATTCTTCAGTCAGCTCATGGAATGGCATTTGGAGGTGGCTGCTCTGTGACAGGAGGGGCTGTGGGGACACTGCTGTCCCTCCCTGCCCCACCCCAACGCCACCAACTTTGCATCCATTAGTGACTGACATGGGATATTCTTGGATTGTATTAACTGGGAGCCAGTTTTGATGTTTTCATCTCCAACAAGTCCATTTTTGTTGTTGTTGCTGCTGTTGTTGTTGTGAGGATCTGTTTTTTGTCTGGCTGAGCTCTCCCAGAGCGGAGGGCTCGGTTTGGAGCTCGTGCAGGTGGGAGCACAGGGCTCGTGCTGCAGAATTTACCTTTTTTAAAATACTACCCCAGCTCCTTTGTCTCTTGGCAACTGCAAAAATAACTCCATCAAGAATAAACCTGCAAACAAGGGTGAAAAAGCAGAACTGTGTGAAGACATGAAATACTCTCGTTTAAATAGTGCTAGAAAGCTATTTCCTCCCCCTGTACCCTTCCAAGGCTGGAATGATGTGCTCTGATTCTTAAACACAAATCCTGACTTGCATAAATTCAGAGATTTCATCTGTGCAGAGCTGCAAATTGCTGGGATAGTAATACCTGGATATTTTATGGCACATCCTTAAGTCAATAGGCAAAAGGGTTCCGAATAAAAGCCTTAAAATTACCTTATGAATTATTAACTCTTCCCTGTATTACCTTTGAATTATAAAAGCCTGGAAAAATAGGAAGGAGAATTGAAAACATCAATCTCAGGTTCTTTAAAAACGTAATACTGATCATTTGAGCAGTGTACAAATCTTTTATTAAAGATAAAGAGGAAGCCATACTTTTTTATTAACTCCAGGATATGTTCAATCCACATGATTAAAAATCTCATTACTAACTCAAGTCAGGGAAGTGACTTATTGCTGAAACAAAATAGGAGGTGTTTTGCTGCCCAAAGCTGTATTTATGGTGAAAAAAGCCTCTCAATTTGTGTCTCCTTTTCTGGGTTAGGTATTTCTATGGGTGGATTGGGTTTTCCTGGGAATGATGGAATTTCACTGCATCCCACAGCTGAAACACTACTACCTTAAGAGAGAAAGCCTGAAATAAAATTGTAGGTACCAAGAGATGCATTTTTACTCTAGTAAATTCAGCTGGAACAAATGATTTTGTCTGATTAGGTAATAGAATGTGCAGGGAGAAAAAAAAAATCAGGATTTTATACATAGTTACCATTCAAGTGCAGCTAATTCTGTAAAGCAAGTGCAGGTATTTTAGGGCTTCTTCGTGTATAACATATACTAATATTTCCTGATAACTGTAGTGGGGATGTACTCTTCTAAAAGAGACCTTGAATCCACATTTTACAATGATAAAAGGATGATCAACCCAACAACATTTTTTCCCAGAAATGCCATCCCACTTTGGGAAATAAGTCTACAGATCACAGGTAATATTTTTTGTCCTGCTATACCTGAAGCAGTCAAACATTTTGTGTTGTGTTAGGCAGCTCTATGGGTGAATTGTACTCAATGTCTTAAACGTTAAATTACGCCCTGCACAAGTTCCAGGACTATTTATATTCCACCCTACAATGTAAAAGGGAGATAATACTGAATTTATTTACGTCACAGCAGCTGTGGAGAAACTGGGTTAGACACACTTGCATATAAAGACAAGACATTGAATGGTGCCATCAATTCCTGCAAGCCAGCAGAAATAGCTTTTCTCTTCCTGATAACCATTCCTGGATGGCTCCCAAGGCTGAGTGCGAGTTTTGCACATCCCACAGGAAGTTTGGATTCTCTCCTGCGCCGTGGGTGGAAAATGCCTGGTATTATGGTGACAGGTGCAATAGGTATTGAAACGTAAACCTTTCCCTGCTCCTGGGGAACATATTGCCAGTCCTGGGCTCTGCTCCATTGGGGTGTTTTGGGAGAAATTACAGATCTTGAGGTAGAGAAACAGTTCTGGAAATAGGTTGCCTTCAAAAAGGTTGGCAGCTTTTCAGCTGTTCAAAATGTTAGGAGTGAGGGAGATGGAGCTGGGAGGCTCGGGCAGCAGGGAAAGGGGCATCGTGGATTGGAAAGGTGAGGCAGAGATCTGGAGCTCAGGCATTGTGGTCACTCAAAACCACCATAAATGGGTTTGCTGGGCCAGGACTTTGTCTCCCTTGTTGTATTTCCCTCTGGATTCTGGGTTTGATGCACTGAGCAACTTTCACTCACAGACCTCAAAACTTCAGCTATTGAAATATAGCCAAGGTGTGAGAGTGTTTGCAGCTTCTTGATTTAAAACTCTGTCCCGCTGATCTCAGCAGAGACCTGGTGTAAAACACTGTGCTTGTGAGGTGGAAAAGTGCAGAGGGGGACTTTTTCCAGAGGTTAGGATGGAAAAGTTGTTTTCTAGTGAGAATCATGGAATGGTTTGGGTTGGAAGAGACCTTAGAGATCGCCCAGTACCACTCCCTTCCGTGGGCAAGGACACCTTCCACTACCCCAGATTGCTCCACACCCTCTCCAGCCTGGCCTTGGGCACTTCCAGGGATCCAGGGGCAGCCAGATATTCTCAGCTTCCAGAAAGACCTGGCATTCCAGGGAGATGTCAGCAGGCACCTCGCTGTCAGCATGTCCCTCAGACTTTCTTTGTGTAGTAAATGTTCTTAGTAAATGTTCTCTGTGAATTCGCAGCCTTAAATCTCCTGTAAACGTGTCTCCAGCTTGAGAAATTCTGGGATATCAGGAATTACAGGTGGGATTCATCTCCTGGCTGTGTTTGGCCTGTGCTAATTAAGCCATGTGACTGTTAGGAGGGGCAAAAGAAGAGAAATGCCCTCAAGCCATCTTCTAAAAAATCTCCCTTAAATCTCTCTCCAAAGTGGGCCTTGTTGTCACAGCTATGGCAGTTGAGGGAGGCTCCTCAAGAGAACAAGAACTTGTTTTCTCTGGGAAATATGCTTTTCTTTCTTTTTTCCCTCCTCTATTTGCACGTGAGCGTTGTTTTGTTTTCAGTCCCACCTGGAAGGTTCAGTCTCCCTCAGAAATCTCTCTGTCCTAGCTGTATAAAACAGCACCAAAGGAGGTGATAATGAACACCTTCAACATCTGATGGTGATTAACCAGGAGCACTCCAGATCCTGCTTCCTCCCTGGAGGAATTTCTCTCTGTAAATCCATGACATGCCAATATCTGCTCAGCCTGAATCTTTCAGGATTTCTCCAGCTTTCGAAGGAGTGTTTTAGGTGGGGTTGGGAGTGTCCTGTCCATCTTTCTGTGCCTGGGGAGGCACCTTGGGGACCCCCAGCACCAACATTTTGCTTTATTTTGGGATGCTGCTGTTGGATGTCAGTGCTCACTAATGCAAACACAGGTTGGGCTATTCCTTGTGTCATGTTGAGAATAAAAAAACCCCATGATTTAGACAAGATGGATTTTAATAATATATGCTAATGTATATGATAAGTGGGATAACTGCTCAGTTTGGAGCTTATATGATTTTGTTTTTCAGGAATATGCTTTGCAACTCACTTCCCAAATTCCTGCAACCTGGATTTCACTTCCCAAATTCCTGCAACCTGGATTTCATCTGCCAGACCCTGATTTTCCTCTTCATAAATCCTTGGAGAGTTTGCATTTGTGATTTGGCTTGAGCTTAACTTTACTGTGCTGTAACTGCAATGTAAATTTATCGTGCAGGTTACTGGAAAATCCGATTTGGAAAATCTGAGGGAAAGACAATAGCTTGAAAAAGGAGTGGAAGAATCACAGAGCTGAATAGGCACCCAAATAGTCTAACAACTATCAAAGTGATAAGTTTGGATTAGGGTCTAATTTACAGCTTCTATATATTGTAACTTTTCCCGTGGAACACCAAGTCGATGTCAATGATTTGACATTGCTTTGAAAAAGTACAATTACAGTATATTCCACAGAAGAGTTTCGTTTCACAGGAGCCCTTTGTTAGACTTGGCAATAAATTTGACACTGCTTGGTTCAGAGATGAATATTTCACTTTTTCTCCCCAAACATCGTTCAATAAGATGCTCAGAAGACAAAAAGCTCATCTATCAAAACAGGATTTAATTGTATTTATTTGTGTTCTTGTGCCTGCCTGTGTTTTATGTGGAGTGATTGGGAAGTAGGGAAAGTTTTCCAGGTCGAGGCTGGAATATGTGCCAGACCTGAAGAGGTGCATCTCTGATAGGTGTGTGATAACTCAAGAAACACCACAAATACCCTAAAAACAGAGCTGTGAAGAAGAGCAGTGGTGTTGAAAGGGAATTCAAATGTGTATTTTTGTGATCGTCTGCCTTGTGGTGTGAGAACAGATCCCTTCAGATCTGGCCTCTTTGTGGGGAGTGCTGTGAGAAGGGCTCTTTGTTCAGCCTTTACCTGGTGGCTTCTCCAACATCCCTGTGGCTTTTTGGGCTGGGTTTGTGTCTTGGTGTGAGCCCCAGGGCGATGGATGGTTCTCGCTTTCACCTCATCCCTTGCCAGCACAATTCCTTCCTGAAACCAGGGCTGGGAAAAGCAAAGCCAGAAATGGAAAACATTGTATATAAATATAAAATGTATATAAATAATGTATATAAAATCCTATGTTATAGAGGGTCTTCCTGCTGTGTTCTTCACCCCAAATGTGCTTTTTTGGGGGACAGCCACAGGGAAATGTTCCCATTCTGTTGTATAAATGAAATGTGGGGTCATGATGTGCCTTATCCTGACCAAAATAAGGGTTCTGTTTTAAAAAAGCAACAAAATATGGAAATAAGGCCTCCTGTGGAGAGTTTAAGAAGATCAAGCAGGTATCTCCTGGTATTTCTTATGGAAAACTTTACATCTTCAACTCCTCTGCTTAAGGTGAAGTCTAAACCTGCTCAAACCCACCACTGGTGATTATTGTGTAGGAAATGCTCACATTTCTTCTTCCAACCAGTGTTCTCAGGTAGCTTGTGGGTGTAAAGATTTGTGTAGTACTCCAGATTCTCCTGGCAGCACCTTTTCCCTCTCCAGTTTAATACTGGGAGTAGAAGAGTGATGAGAGCTGCATTTTATTTCCTATATTCTGGTGGTGAAAACCTCCTGGTTGTCAGGACATTCCCTGCAGCTCTGGAGAACCCCTCTCGTGTGACATGGGACTGAACTGGCATAAAAGGGGGGGAAAAAAGCCACAGGCACGAGACCCTTCACAAAACCTCATTCTGGAGCGTTTTTCAGGCACCTGAACACAGAACTTGGATGATGCTGAGTTCCAGGTTCAGCAGGGAGAGGTGATGCTGTGCAATGTGGCAGCTGAGTTACCGCACCTGGTCAGTCCTCCACTCTTCCCTGCCCCACTCCTGGGGATCCCACACCCTGCCTGACAGCAGGCATTTTGGGAATTCCAGGATTATCTGGTCCTTTTGGATTTACTGCCCTAAAAGTGATACCATATTTTGACAGATGGTGTCAGCTTCGCCACAGATCTAAGATGATCGCAAGAAGATGCTGGCTTAAAAATGCAAATTTTGGGGACAAAACAGTGAAAACAAATAATAATAATCCCAGCTAACACTATCTTTATAATAAACTCTGCTTTTTTGCTTTTATTTCCTATTTATTTCCCCACAGTTTTCAGCTCTTTGGGATTGGTGTCTGTCTCTAACTGGTTCTGAAGGACCTTTGCTGGGATGCTTCAGATCCTGACCTTGCCGTGATTTACTTTGGGAAGGAGGTGATTCCTTCAAATTCCCTCTGTGGCATTGCTTTGGTGTAAAGGTGCTAAAGCAGCAGCTTAATGAGGTAATTATAATTAATATTACACAGGGGTTTAGAGCCCTCAGGCAGGAGTCTCAGCACCGTGGTCTAACTCGTGATTTAAGGGAACATCTTGAATACATTATTTACATCAGATATTAGACCTGCTGTGCCAGTGACTGCAAGCCAGGGGATTTATTAGCACTAGATCTATTTATTTGGAAGAAATTCTGTGTTAATGAGCAAATCTACGAACTCAGTTTGGAAATAAATAGATGTTAATATCAGATAAATGATAGATGTGTTCAGCCTGGCTCCCAGAGAGATTGGGGCAAACCCTCAGTTAGAGATTTAATGTTAATTCAGGGATGTTTTAGGATACCATCCCCACTCTCATGACCCATTGGGCTTCTGGAATCTCATTGCAGAGGTCTTCTGGGTTTTGAGATGTTTCAGCTCCTCCCATGTTTAGTGAAATATACTTCAAGTAGCTTCCAAAGCTTTAATTCTTTCTGTCCCTTGATGAATTAAACCATTTGTGGCTGTGAGATGGGGTGGGACAGAGATCCTCAGGTGCAGCTCCCAGCTCAAATGGAGGTAATTGAGTCCAGCTGAAGAAATTCTCATTCTTCTGCAGGTCCCCAAATCTCTTTCTGTAGAAGGAGATACTGGTATAATCCAATTTTAAATATCCATTTTTTAATCTTGAATGTCTATGAAATCCTCTGGATTTCCTGTTAATGTTTGGTGTTATTTCTACTGACGTTATGGATAGTTTTTGAGGTAAATCTAAGCAAGTTTTTATCTACAGCTCCTGTCAGGTGGGGTCAGCCTCTTCTCTTGGGCAGCCAGTGATGGGACAAAGAGAAATATTTTCACCAGGGGAGACCTGGGTTGGATATTAGGGAAAAAATCTTCACTGAAACACTGTCTGGCATTGGAATGGGCTGCTTGGGGAAGTGGTGGAGTCAGCATCCCTGGAAGTCTTCAAAAAATGTGTAGATGTGGCATTTGGTGAGTGATGTGGTTTGGTGGGACTGGGGGCGTTTGGTGAAAGGCTGGACTTGGTGATCTTGGAGGTGTTTTCCAACCTAAATGATTCAGTGCTGTGATATCAAAATGGATCAACAAGTGGGGTAACTGAAGGAAATATGGGAAAAGCCTGAATGTGGCAATGCTGAATCCTGATCCAGAAGGTGCCCTTTTGTCTGCCACAAATGCTGCATGAACACCTTGTAAATTCTGGATCTGGAGCTTGTGTGATAACTTTCCTGTGGATTAAGGGTTCCAAAATTATAAGGGCTTGATTCTTCTGAAATGCTGGCACTTTGGGTTTTCTCTCTCTCCCTCCCATGGGCAGACATCTGCAGTTTTCCCTGGTGTTGTGAGGAGAGTGGACTGAGTGAAATGAGGCCCCATATTTTGCAGTGTTTGCTCTAAGAGTAAAAAATGCATGGTTGCAGGTGACATCAGTGTGCAAAACAGGACAGCCTGGGCTGTGGCTGAAACTCTCCTGACCCAGGAACTCGCCTGCTTGGCTCCTGTTCCTGAGAGCTGATGACAGCCAGCAGAAAAACTCCTTCCATAAGCACCTGCTCCCACTCCAGGGCTCTGCTGGAGGAGGGCACGGGGACTTCCTCCTGCAGGTGAGGCACAGTTCACACCGTAAGGATATTTCCTGCAGGTGGACTGGGTGGAAAGCAGAGTTCTGCTGAGGCTGGAAATTCCTTGATCTGTAAATGTAGGTGGGTTTTTGTGAATTCAAAGTAGCTTAATTCCATAAAGGAGAAGGCAATTTGTGCATCATCTCAGTTGATCCCTGGTCCTCCGTGCACCTTACACATCAGTAAGTTTGGGGATGAATGCTCTGTTCTCTCTGCTGGGATGTAACACCAGACAGTCTTGATAAAGATTCTGATGAATAACTCGTGTAAATACGATCCAGGTCAAAGCCATTTTCGCTCTGCTTCTGCTTAGCCCTTTAATTTATTATTATTATTTTTAAAAAACACATTTCTCACCAGCACATGGGGGAGCAGTGCCCACCGAGCTGCAGCCAAGCAGGATTGATGGTTTGCTTCCTACCCACCCCGGTTTAATTAGGCTGTTACTATTTCCTGCCCCTCATTACACCAGGGCTGCTCCCCGACACAGCACTGGAAACAAATTATTAGCAAAGCACAGAGGAATACAAGCTGCTAATTTGTTTTGGTCTCTGCTGGAAAATTGCAATTGTACATATTGCTTTTCAAAGTATTTTATGGGGCCTGACACAGAGCTGGGTTATCTAACTGTTGCCTTTCAGAGGAGCAAGCTTTGGCTGGATTATTAATTATCCATAACTATGTATGTATATTGTGTTAATTATAATATATATTATTAGGGTTATACAATATTTATTATAGGGTTATTATATGTTATTGTTATTGTTATATTATAATATATTGTTATATTATTATCTATATTATTTTTATTATTATATTATTAATATTTATTATAGGATAATTATAATTAATAATATTAATTGTATTATCTATTTCTCTCTGGACAGAGAGAGGGGTTCAGGTGGATGCAGAGCAGGAGGGCTTTTGCATTCCATGACTCCACGTGTGTCCCTGCAACCACGAGGGAAAACAGGGAAGTTTTCAGCAGAGGTTAACCAGCCCACGTCAAATTCTGGTGCTGAGGACACAAGTTGTGATTTTAGGGTGTGTCAGCTGGCTGAGTGAAACCCCAGGTCAGGGCAATGCAGCAAGACAGAATTCTGGCAGGGCTTTGTTTGCCAGGAGGAAAAAAAATATGAACAGAAAACCAGGAAAAGAAATTAATTCTATTTGTGCCTTTCTGGTTTAGGATTTAGGAGTGGCAAGTGGAACAAATTCACAGCTGTGGGATGGGTTCAGGGTACTGGGGTGGAAGGAAGGAGCCACAGTCACAGGAGGGTGGCAAAGGCAGGGAAACAGCCAAGAGGAGACCCTGGTAAAAGACTTACACGACTCTGAGGTCCCTGAAACTATTCATTAATTGAATTTACACCATTTTAAAATTCTCTGTTTGAAAGTTGACCTTTTTGTCATTAAATAGTGTGAAATATTGATAGTAGGGACCCAAAGTAGCTTGGTTTATCCTCATTACAAATGCACACTTCATTCATTATCTGTGTGGGTCTTGGGGTACTTTCTGGGGGAGGAAGAAGGTTCATTCTGAATTAACATCAGCACTCTCCTCCCTCAATTTTCTGTTTCTATGCCATGAGGTTTTCGTGATGTTTATTATTTTATAAGGTTTGGGTCTCCCTAAATTTGAGGAAAAAACTGCAGACAACAACATCCAATGTGGCCTTGAATATTTCCAGGGATGGGCAATCCACACTTCTCTGGGAAGCCTCTTTTGTTCTGTAGGAGATAACATTGATACTGGAATTTGGGTTTGAATGGGATTGTATTTCACATTGAGCAAAAATTTTGGTGGAATATTTTTTATAGCCTGACAAAAACAAACCTGTGTGTGGAAGGTGGGCTGGGGAAAACTCAGTTCTTGAGCTAAAGAACCAAAGTTCTGGACCAGACCGTGACCTCCTTTGAGGGAGTATTGGCATAATTATTTCTGTGCTCTCCTAATGAGTCATGCAGGGGGAGCAGGATCTCAGATGCACTTTGAGATTCTCCAGCTTGAGATAAGGAGCAAAAACAGTGCAGGAATTTACAGGAAGGGAGTGGATGATGTTTAAACATTGCTCCATCCTTCCTAGAGTGTGTGAAATGACAGCTGAGATTAAAGCAGGTCATCTCTGGTGAGTGATTTCACAATATCCCAGTTCCTGTGACCCTGTAAGATGGGGAAAGTCAGCTGCTGGCACGAGGCTGAGGACAGAGGGTTTCGAAAGGACTTTGTTTGCACAGCACACCCGAGCGAGGACGTTCTTCGAGAGCCTCCGAGCTCGTGCTGTTTACAAAAAACCCTTTTCTCCAGAAATGTCAGTCAGCCAAAGTGTGGCTTGAAGCTCTGGGGCTGGATCCCTTCCTGCTGTGTGTAGGACAGAGGGGAGCCAGCCCCACAGGCTGCAGGATTTCATCCCTGAGTGGTTGCTGGAACACTGTTCCTTCCTGTGCCTTCTGTCCTGGATCGTTCTGGGGGAGCCGATTCCGGAGGGATGTGGCCTCAGAGGGGACAGAAGAAACACAACCATTTCCTGCAGGGAAGGAATTCTTTCTGCGCTGTGACAGGTCAAATAGCAGCAACAACATTAATGACAGACCAGATTTATGTTTGCAGACCTTCCCACCTGTTTTTGTGTTAAAAAATTATGAGTAAGAAGTTTTCTGGTTCCTTGCGCAGGTGGATGTGGGACTGAGCTGCTTCCAGCATCACTGGGATTTTTTTTTTTCTCAGATGTGGAACATCCAAAAATGTTTCCCCTTTTGTAGGCATCTCAAAGGGCTTAAGGGGAGTTGAAGCAATTAATAATAATTGGTTCTTCCCTGTCAGGGTGGCGAGGCCCTGGCACAGGTTGCTCAGAAAAGCTGTGTCTGGAAGTGGCCAAGGCCAGGTTGGATGGGGCTGGGAACAACCTGGGATAGTTGGGATGGAATGCAGGCACATGGAAGGTGATTTGGAATGAGAGGATCTGTGAGGTCCCATCCAACCCATGTTTCTCATTGCAGCACCTCAGCCACGAGCAGGGCACTCCAGGGACCCCAGTGCAACCTCTCCTCCCTTGTGAAAGCTCCTTTGCCCTGGAAATGCCTCAGGGACCTCCTTTGTCCCACTAAGTGCTTTAGCAACCAGGAAATTTCCAGAATCAGTCACAAATAAATGTTTTTTTGGTTTTTTTTGGTTTTACAACAGCATCACCTCCCAGAAACTTTGTGAACAAACTCAGAAGTTACTGTGTTCTAGATCTGCAGTCATGGCAAACAATAGCATTAGGGGGGAAAAAATAGCAGAAGGGATACATTTTTCATTTTAAATTATACCCAGCTTTCTTAAAGCAAATTAAATTGCACTTAACCAAAGAATACAGATAACAGTATTAAGCACAATAGAACATTTTAATTACTAAGAAAAACAAATGTCCGTGTCTGTAGCTGTAATTAAGGGCGAGCCATATTTGCTGTGCATTAGTGTGACTTGTATGTCTGAGATACTGTAATTGCCCCAATCCATCAGGGGCTTCAGCCTCGACATCCTGGGCTTGGAGAGGCTGCATGGGAAGGCAGGAATGGGATGAGGCTGTTTGATGGGCTGTCTGAGCAGTGATGGGGCAGAGCTGCTGTTGGTTTTCAGCACAGCCCAGCCTGGGAATTCCAGCAGCTGTCCTGGCAGCCCTGAGCTCCCTGGCAGCTCTGGGTGTTTGTGGTGGGGGATCAGGGGTGTTGGGGCTCAGGAGGTGTCGTGGGCATAGGAGACAAAGCAGTGCCTTGCTGGAACTCTCTGTCCTCCCAGTCACAGGAGGGGATTTGGGAAAAAGGCGACAAAGGACTGGAAATGGCTTCAAATTAAACCAGCAAAGGTTTAGGTTGGATATTTGGGAAAATCCCTTCATGGAAAGGGCTCTCCAGCCCCAGCACAGCTGCCCAGGGCAGTGGTGGAGTCCCCATCCCTGGAGGGGTTTCAAAGCCACGTGGATGTGGCCCTTGGGGACATGGGGCAGTGGTGGCCTGGGAAGTGCTGGCAATGGTTGGACTCAATTTTAAAGGCCTTTTCTAACCTTGATGATTTGGTGATTCTGGGATTAATGAATAGTCCCTGGATAAGAAGGGATCTTATTGTGGAGAAGGTGCAGAGGGAAACCTGCAGGAATGAATAGGAAGGGCCTAAGAAGGAAGAGGCCAATCAAATTTCCCAGATTTAGTCCTTGCTCTGTTGTCTCCTCTCATCCAGGATGCCCAACGACAGTAAATCCTCAGATATGGAATGGGCTGGGAAGAGAAAAGAAACAATTTTTTCTCCATGCCCCTTGTGATAGAACATGAGTAATGACAGCAAAAAATCACAGCAGGGAAGAGTTGGTCAAACATGAGGGAAGGGTTTTTAATATTGAGGTAGTTAATTACTGGAATTAATCCCCTCTGGAGACTGTGAAAAGTTCTTCTGTGGAGCTCTCAGGGCAGTGTGTGAGGAAACCTTCCTGAGGAGCACCATGGTGGAACTTCTCCATCCTTGGATGAGGTGGACAGGCCTTGGTATCTCTGGCCACCTCATCCAGATGGACTCCAGGGTGGACAAATCCCACTGTTTGGGGAGGTCTGTGGGAGGCAGAAATCCATCCTGGGATGTCTCCCCTGGTCAGGCAGTGGAACTGCTGGAATGGGCTCATAAGTGGCCTCTCAAAGGGGACCAAATCCAGGGAGGAAATGATTGCTGGAGGTGCAACCAGCTCCCAGTCTTTTCTAGGATTGAAAATATGTGTGATGAGCTAGTACAGACTTAGAATCCCAGACTGGTTTGGGTTGGAAAGGAGCTCCAAACTCATCCAGCTCCAGCCCTGCCATGGGCAGGGACTCTTCCACTGCCCTGTCCAACATGGCCTGGACCAATCATCTTGAATTAATTTCAAAGTTTTCCTCTGGATGGAGTGGGCAGTGATGATGTTTTGTCCACAAACCCCATGAAAATATAGGGAACAACCTGTTCTGGGATTGTGACTTTGCCCTGGTTTGGGGCAGCAGGTGGGAAGAGAGAAGAGACATTTCTTACCCTGCAGATCTGCTCCTCCTGCTGAGGCCTTCCAAAAAAGTGGGAGAGCTTTGGTAGGAAAACTGCTGGCTAATGGTTAATTCCTGGGGCTGAATGCACATTCCAGAGATGCCATTGCTGATGTATTTAAGCAATAAAATCCAAATGGTGATTGCAGCAGTCCTGGTGCCGTGTCACACTGCCCAAGGTGAGGAATGAGTGACTTCAGTGATTGGGGAGCTCTAAATCCACTGCCTGCTCTAAGGAGATGGAGTTGGAGCTGAAAAATCAGAAAAAATAAAAGCAAGTAAAACAAGTAGAAATGTTAGTTTACTGAGTGTCACTGGCAGAAATATGATTTACTTGGCAGCCAGTAAGAAAACAATGTTTATGCAGAAGTGGCAGTAAGATTTGTGTTGCAGGAACAATAAATTATAGTTATTATGTAACCAGCTGATATATTTGATCACCCAATGCTGCAATATCTACCTAAGCAATGCTGTGCATGAAGTTGTGTTGGATTTTGGGGACTTTCACACATGAAGCTCCTAAATAAGGTTAAAATAACCATAAAATTTCAGACCTGTGTTAATTCAGATGTGTTCTGTGCAAGCCCTCCGGAACAACAAAAAAATATTTTTGCTTTTCCTTTGGGCCATTAAAAATGACAATTCTAGGGTCCCTGATAGTTTTAAAGAAGGAGAATCCAAGAAAATTTCATACCCACCAAATGCCAGATTTAGTGGTAAAAATAATCCTATTTTATGTGGAAGAAACATAAAGGGACTAAGGAAAAGCCTTGCATGTGAGAGTGATCAAATAGTTCACAAAATCATGGAATTACAGAGTGGTTTGGAAGGGGAGGGATCTTAAAGATCATCCAGAGGAGGAGGCTCAGCTCCCCATGGGATTTGCTCCCAAAGCCTCCCTTCAGGACTGGAGAATGTCTCCTGGTGCTCCAGCTGGGTTAAGCATCATTCTCTGGTGCACATTTACTTTTATTTTCACTGCCTCTCTGCTTTCATTTTGAAACTTCTTGATTTTCCTGAGCTCAAAGAGAGCTGGCAGCTGTCTTGGGACATCACCCTGAGCCATGGAAATCTGGATGATTCATTTGCCTCCAAAGAGAGAGCTCAAAGCTTGAAACCCTTTTCAGACTCAGTAAAAGACATGGATTAGGGGGAATCTTGGTTTCCATCTCCCAGAGAGCTGCCAAATTCCCTTCTCCACTCCTGTGGCTCTTATGCCGCTCCCCAGCGTTGTGCATTAAAACATGACTGATGTTTGTCATGTGTGACTTGTCCTTTTGGGCCTCTCTGGGGGCACAAATATGTGCATTGTTTTGACTGGCTCTTTTGGGGCTTTTTAATCCAAATCTGTTTCGCTGTGGCCGCTCGAGGTGGCAGAGAGAGAGTGTGGGGCAGAGTGGGATTTGGCCTGGAGAGCTCTTTGCTTCCAGAGGGAGTTTATTCCAGGCTGGGGTTAATTCCCCAAAGAAGGTATTTTACAAAAGGAATCTGTCTTTGCTGTGGAAGGAGCTCATGGGTTTATGGCCAGTGGTGGGGCCAGAGCAAGGAGGTGCTGAGAGCATTTGCTGGAATTTTATTCCAGACTGGAATATCTACCTGGTGCCATGGGGGAGCACCCAGTGCCAGCGCACCAAGGATATTCCTGGGATATGTCTTTCAGTTTTCTTCATAAAATTCCAGAATGGTTTGGGATGTCCCATGAGCAGGGACACCTTCCACTATCCCAGGCTGCTCCAAGCCCCATCCAGCCCAGCCTTGGATGCTTCAGGGGCAGCCAAAGCGGCTCTGGGCACCCTGTGCCAGAGCCTACCCACCTCACAGCCAGGAATTCCTTCCCAATATCCCACCCAAATCTCCCTTTTTCCAGTAGGAAGCCATTCCCTGGCTCCTGTCCCTCCATCCCTTGTCCCCAGTCCCTCTCCAGCTCTCCTGGAGCCCCTTCAGGCCCTGCAAGGGGCTCTGAGCTCTCCCTGGATCCTTCCCTTCTCCAGGAGAACATTCCCAGCTCTCCCTGGATCCTTCCCTTCTCCAGGGGAACATTCCAACCTCTCCCAGCATTTCCTCATAGGAAAAGATGCAGAAATCCATTCCCACAGTGGGAAGCAGAGCTCAGGGAATCAGGAAAGACTTTTCAAAGCTCCTCTCCTGGTAACTAAGCCCAGAGTGTGGCTGTACCCCAAAAATGCTGTTGATCAGAGAAGGGAAATTAAAAGGAAAAATTAAAGCTCATCAGGTGTGTAATCCCTGTACAAAAAGGTGTCACTAACACTGAGAATCTTTTTTTTTTTTTTTTTTGGCACTTCTGCTAGTTTATTACCCTGCTAATGAGAGCACCACTACCACCAGACTTTCTGTATCCCATCTCTTGTTCCCTGGTTAATTTACAGCCCCTGACCTCTCTCTGCGGCTCTCACCAGCCACAGGATGGCTTAATGTGCCTCCTGTGCACATCATTTCTGTGAGTTCAGCATGTCTCTAATAATCAGGCCCCATAATTTGGTTTGCTCCATTCATTGATTGCCCCAAATATGATTTTGCAAGGCGAAGCTCCCCGAGTCATAACTACAAAAATGACAGGCAGTACTTTTTGTAATCTCCATATTTGACGCATGAAAGAAGGCTAAATTCCTGTTTGAATAAACAACATAATAAGGTTATTGAGAATAAGACCATTACTATATAAAATTATGTCTAAGTGGCAGATATAATTAACATTGGATTGTAATTACACTAATTACAAGTCACATTAAGATACTCCAGTAATGACAAAGTGAGCACCCTATAATTGAATGGAATAAGCAGGGAAACATGCTGCTCACACTAATTACCTAAATGAGCTAATATGTCTTCGGAGTGACAGTCATGCTCAGTGTTATTACACAGGCAAGACAATTTTGTAAGTTAAAAAAAAATCTAATTTCCTTCCTTCCTTCTCTTCAGGACCCATTTCAAATCATCAGCAGCTTCAGAATTTCTCTCTTGAGCCAAAAATAGAGAGATCCCACAGTTCAGGCCTTTGCTAATTTTCTTTGACAAAGGACAATTTTTAGGGTTATGCTGCAATTTTTGATGCGTTCCTGCTGCTTCCAAAGTAAAACTGGGCTTGTCCTGGGTTTCTTGGTGGGCTCCTTTGGCAAAGTCGATCTACTGTGATTTTTTTTTAATTTTTTTTTTTATTTTTCACTTGTCTAAATTTGAAGCAAACAAAATAATGTAACTTAAGCTCAGCGTGCTCTACAACATAAAACGGACTTATTTTGTTGGCTCCAGAGTAACAAATATGGCTTAGAACAGTCTGGCTCCAGTTGTGCCCTTGAGAGTGGTAAAATTTGAATTATTCAAGGCAATTAGTGGAAGCATTGCAGTGGAACTCAAATTTCAGCTCAAGCTTCTAAGAATAAAAACTAATATAGGGATAGGAATTCTCCATATTGTGGAAAAAATGCACACTACTTTTCCTTTAAACACCTCCAGCTGCCGGGAGGAAAAACAACCTAACAGACAATTTAACAATCAGAAATAGTTCTGTAAGAATTAACAAACACGAGCCAGTGCACTTCATCAGACTGTCTGGGCTTCAGACTTATCTGAAGGATGGATGATAATGATTTTTTGCTTCATGGGTGGCTTGATTCTCAAGGGCCCAGCGATTCCCCTTCTTTTGGTGATAGCCAAAAATCCCCAAGCATATGGTTCCCCAGCCATATTTCTGCCTGTTGTTGTTTATTTTTATCCCGGGGCGTAGGAGGTTCACTCGCAGAGCACTTGGGTGCCAGCACTTTGATGAACTCTTTTCCTGTCACCAGGAACGCCGTGGCTTTTTGGGAAGCATCTGACAGAGGATGAGGAGGCAGCTGAGTGGGAGGGTGTCCTCAAATGTAAAGAGACGTCAAAGCTGCTGATGAAAAATGCGATGTAGGGGTGTCTGGAAGGCACATCCTCCCCTGCTGGGAGCAGAGAGGGGGGGGGAAAAATAAGAGATGGAGCCTCAGGAGTTTAGGTCAGGGGAAAAAAATAAAAATAAAGAAGACCTGGCAAGGAAATTAGGTGATTTGTGGTTTAAAAAAGGATGGATTCATGGTTCTGAGTTTAAGATGTGCTGTGGGCCTGTCCTTGGAAGGTTCTTTGAAAGAGCTGAAGGAATTCCAAGGGAGAAGAGAGGAGGGAGGGAATCTGGAAGAGAGAGGAAAGGGATGTCAGAGAGAGATGGCAAAACAACACCAGAGAAATCTGAAAAAAAAGGAGAGAGAAGAAGGTAAAATGAGAAAAAAAATAGCAAAAAAAAAAATAGCAAAAAGGGGGAAAATGATAGAAAAAGAGGAAGGGCAATGGAGGGAGCATCAGACATTTTTAAGATGACAGAGAACAACTACAGGTTTGTACTACTGAGGGAAGGGAGAGGAGAGCAAAATGTTAAGGGAATGTGCAAGGAAGAAAGAAAAGAGGCATCATGAGGAGGATTAGAAGTGGGACTCTTCAGGAGCCAGCCACTGAAGGAATGGGATTGTGTGAGAAGAAAAAGTAAAACCTCTCTTAGTCTTGGCTTTAGAGAGACTGCACAGAATTAGTTCAGCTCCAGACAAGTGTTCTACAGAGTGAAAGTTTGATTTGGCTCACAGAAAGTCCCCAGTTCCAACCATCCTTTGCTACCCTTGCAGGTTTTAAAAGGAAAGAAATGATAAAATCCCAAGTCTGCCCAAAATCTTTCATCTGGACTCCACCTGGGTCCTCATTCCTTCTCACACAGATCCATGCAGGGACTTGGTGAATTATAAAAAACAACAAAATCCTTCCTTGGAAGAGATGGAAATGTCAAATTTGGCATGGCATTAGCAATCCCCTTATCTATGATAACACAGGAAAAAAGAAATAAATTGATGTCTGAATTTATCCCAGCAGCTAGGTTGGTTCATTAATCTGTACCCTGAGGTAAGTACGTGTTTTACAACTGTCTAGGAAAGTGTCATTGCTGGTATTAACAAATAAATGAAAAAATGTTGCTAAAATGTAGAAGTACATTTTAAAAAAGACCTCCAGTAACCAAAGGTTTTTTTTTTTTGATTGAAAGCATTTATCCAGAAAAAGTTACCTGAGAATTCGAATTCCAGAGAAAATGGTGATTTAAATTCAGAAGACCATCAAATGAATAATTTTAACAGATTCTCAGCTCTTCTTAAACAGATGACTGTGTGTTTGCAACTGAATGTTTGATAAATGAAAAGAGACGAAATGTTCTACTTTTCAGCACATTTTTACCCACAGCTGGTGCACAGACTGAGACTCAGTGTATGTTGCTTTAGCCGTGATTTTTCAACTTGAGGTTTACTATATTTAGCTCCACGTATATTTAGAACTGATGGAAGTAAATTTCCTTAACTTTGGGAAATGGTGCTGAGCTGGACTTTGGTCCAGCTGAAAAATATCAGGGTTGCTCCTTGATTTCATGATTCTGGGAATTACCAGCTCCAGGGATCCCATCTGAACACTGTGAGAGGTTTGAGTGTATTTGCACCAGGAATGTGGTTGTTTATTGGGATCGCGCGGGTTTGAGGAATATTGTACACATCTGGGAAAAATAAGGATACCTGGGGATTTGCTGAAGCATTTTCACTAACAGTTAACGTGTGAGAAAGTGTTTAAATTGGCAGAAAGCTCGGGTGTGTATTTTTCTAAAGGTCTGTTTGCCTGAGAGGTCTGATAATAAAAATCCATTCCGTATTCCCACTCCTGCCCAGGAGGTGTGGCCGTGCTCACACTCCTGCCCAAACATTCCATGAGGAATTCCCAGCACTCTTCATTCTGTGTGGATGCTTTATGCATTCCTTGGTGAACACATCCTTAGCTCTCACAGCCATCATTTACCAGCACATCCTGCTGATAACTTTGGGGCTGGGCAGAAGTTTTTCCAAAAATATGGGACAAAATTTAAGTGTTCCAAAAACGAGTTAAGACTCAAAAAACAGGTGGAATTTTGTGCCATGGTTTAATTGACAAGGTGGTATCCAGCTGAAGGTTGGACACGACCTTGGAGACCTTTCCCAACCTCAGTGATTGTTAGATTTCCATGTACTGCTTGTGTTCTACCACTGATATTGACATTGGTAACTTCTCTCAGTTTGTTAAATGCTGTGCAAGTTCCAGTTTAGGAAAATGTTATGATAAAGCTGTTGAATAAAAATGCAATTTGAGTGATTATAAAATAACCAGCTCGAGGCTCTCACTATGCTAATGGAAACACCAAAGTTAATTTAGTTGTTATTTAGAACAGCAATTCATTTGGATCAGCAAAAACACAGTTCCCAGCCACTCCAGATAAATAACAGTCAGGAAAAAAAGGAGTGATTTATTCCAATTCAATTTTCTCAGCACCAGGCTGCTGCAGTGAGGAGGGGAAATTGCAGGTTCGGTAGCACGGAGAAGGTTGGAATATCTCCCTGGGTTCTATCAGCACTTGCTGCAGGTTCCTGCCTTTCTTCTCCCAGGGAACAAGGGACAGGAGAGGAAACAGCCTCAGGCTGCTCCAGGGGAGGTTCAGGTTGGATCCTGGGGACAATTTCTCCACAGAAGGAGTGGTTAAACACTGGCACAGGGTTCATTGGGCACGGTGGCATCAGTTGATCACTCAATGATCTTCAAGGCCTTTTCCAACCTCAGTGATTCCATAACTCCGTGATTCTGTGGCACTCCTCAGGGATCTCAGCCTGGGCAAACCCTTGGTGTGCCTCAGGTGTGAATTAACGTGGCAGTGATTTGTGTATGAATTTATTGGGCAACACCAGTAATAATCCTCTGGGTTTACTCTGGAATGGAATCCCTCCAGTGAATCTCTTCTTTCACACAGTATTTACGGTTTGTAAGGAATACGATATCCAAGGGAGGATCAGACTTCCCTGCTCTGCCTGGAAAAGGAGAGACGTGAGAGTGAGGGACTGGGGGATCATATTTGCTTAGGAGGACAGACGGATTTTGGCCATACAAAGCCAACCCAAATCCTTCAGAAGCCCAGCTTTTGTTCAGACTTTCATTAGAGAAGGTGGTGACTCCCTAAAGCTCTGTGGGATGATAAAAATGTGCAGAAGTGGAAGGGGTCTGGACAGGCCTGTTAGCACTGAGATGTTTTAGTCCCTTTTTGGGGCTACTGAGCCTGGAATTCTGTGTTCCTTGGCCAAAGAGGAGTTTAATACTGCCTTGCTGATGGATGTGTGGTCCTTTGAGAAGTGGAGATCTCCTGCTCCTGGAATTCCAGCTGCCTCCCAGCCAGCAGGGTTGTCCATCAGCACTCCCCAGCTTGGGATTCATGGAAAAAGAGGAGAGGGAAGGCTGAATTTGGTTAGAGCCCACTGAGGAGCAGCGGTAATTGATGTGCCCCCATCCTTTGTGAACCGCTATTTATTCTGAATAAATCCCAGCCAGGTTTTAGGGTAAGCAGAGAGGATCCATCTGGTGATTTCACATCTCGTGGGCTATGAAAGAGACTCAACTGACAACTTTTATTGCTCTGTTGTCTCAAAATCTGAAAGCATTAAAAGTTTTTCATCAGGGGGAAATACTGATCAGGAAACAGCCCAGACTAAGAATCTATATGAAGAGCAATTACTGCCCAGTTTGGTGATGGATTGAGTACCAGCCCAATTTAGTAATTTTACATTTTATAAAAATAAATGGCTGTGTGATTAAAGCATCAAGTGCTGTGTCTCAGGCTTACAGGAAGCAGGGACTGAATTAGTTCACTTAATACCCACCTGTCTTACCCAGGTCTCCCCTGAGGAGTTTGAAGCTTTTGTTCCAGGCTTGAACTTACATTTTGGTAAGCTTGGATTAAAAAAAAAAAATAAAAAAAATCAGGCAAGAATTCTAATTCACATATTCCTTCTCAATCTGGAAGTAAAAATAATCCCATTTCTCCATCCCCATTGCATACAATACTTGGTCTGATCAGTGCCACTTTTTTATTCCTGTAATTTATTCCTATGCTGATTTAAAAAAAAAAATATATATAAATTGACTGGGAATAAAAATATTCCCAGTGTGGTTTATCTTTTAAAACTATTTAATGTAGAAATTCTGTAATATTATAAAAGCTGCTAAAATGACTTCACTTTTTCACCCTATCTGTGTGTAATGAATCAGCAGATGTACTAAAAGCAATTTGGAATGCAAGTATGGGCCCTGCCAAAATAAGAGATTAGGGAAAGTCTCTTATAGGAGTTAAAAGCATCCAACTTGTTGCCAAAAACAGCTCTACTTTTAATAAAAACAATTCATTTGCAGAAAATAAGAGAAAATTGGACAGGGTCTTTTAAAAATTTTTAAAAACTTCAATCTTGCTTATTAGAACCAGTTATTAAAGTTTAGAAATTGCAAACTGAAAATAAATGAGATGACTCCTGCAGGAGATGAGCAGGTGAAGAAAAGGGTGTTTTGTGCCCTTTTTTGTATTTATTCCCTGGAACACAAATACAACTTATCAGCCATCAGACCTGCAGTAAAGATGATGGCCAGGGTTTGAGCTTTTTTCTTATTCTTTTTTCTTATTTCTTTTTCTGGTGAAAATTACACATTTCAAGCCTTAAATTCATCTTGTCCATCCTTTCTTCTTGTTTCTTGGGGGAAAAAAAGAGTTTCCCTCTCTTGCCTCGGAGTTGGATGACTCCAAGATTGCTCCAGGTAGTTGAGCCTGACAGGACAGAGATTTTATTGCATCTCTTCTTCATCTTCCTGAAGCTGGCTCTGATTGAGGACTTATTTTCTGGGAAATAACTTGAGGAATAAGTATTTAAGACACATCTTGTGTTTTAGTGATCCAAGACGCAGGCGCAGCTCAAAACTTGAGTCACTTCATATTTACCATTTATTACCCTGCTGAAGTTCCACAGAAGCCTGAAATGTTAGCAGGGCATTAATACTGCTTCTTGTTTTTCCTATTCCTTCCATTTTCCTCCTGGATTAAGGATGGAATTAAATCAACATAAAGCTTTGGCCAGTCTGCCTCTGGCTACTGCTCTGTTTTGCACACAGTGGCTTTGAAGCCACAATTGAGCAGTTTCAGTTATTTTAAACTTTTATTTAAAGGCACAGAATGGTGATGTGATGCAGCTGAGTTTTGCTTTCAGCTATGGAGTTTTTGAATAAAGTTTTGTCTTCTCTGTTCCTGCTTTGGTAGATTTATGACTGAGGGATACAATTTTCCGTGTTGACCATGAAGGAAATGTGTGGCTGGTGCCTTCCAGGCCATGGTTAGGGGCTTATGGTTCTATAGAAAATTCAGTATTCAGCTTTTTCTGGCTAATTTCTTCTCAATTCCCAAAATTCTTCCTTGCTGACAGTTTAAAAACTTGCTTTCTGTAATTTATGTCATCACTGAGGCTTGTGTCGGGAGAAATGTGTTTGGATTCCGAGCTAAATCCAGGAGCTGGATTTGTGTTACTAAACCAGGAATAACATTTGCATTGAATGAGGCTGGAGCTAACCTATTGTGGTTGTACTTGAGACCCTCAAAAAGCTGCAGGGGTAAATTTCAAAATTACAGTACTTTTGGGGTGGAGGCTGTTGAAAATGGCTCTATCAAAGATACCCAGCATTAGTTTAATGAAATGAGACCATAAATTATGTCTGTGGGAAGCGAAAACTCAGGAGTTCTGCTGCAGAAAATGGGACTGGCAGCATCTTCCTCACTGCCAGGTGATAAAGTTTCTTAATTACAGCCCCAGCTGGAACGAGAAGTCTTTGGGAATTGGACTGGGTTCATGCAAGCACTTATATTATCAGGAAATATAAATAGTTTATTTATTCATAGGGCAGCTACCAGCTTCTTGCTATGGTTGCTCGATGGACACTTGTGCCATCTCAATCCACTCAATTCCAAATTGTCCTTTTGTGCAAGAACTCGATGGCAAAAGCGCTGTAATTTAATTTAGCACAATGTCTTTAAAACAATGATGTTTGTTTTTTAAATGAATATTTTATATGTTGTGTTTAATTAAAATAAAAGTCTGCTACTGATCTAGGAGACGCAAAACAGACTCGAGTTCGTATTTATGAAGTGTAACAATATTGGCAAGAAACAACTTATCTTGTTTATGAGACATTCCTCCCATTACTGCTCCAGATTGCAGACGTTTTATTGCTGAGCTTTCCATGGTTTACAATTCAACAAATGGAGCGAAACTGTCAGCATGGAAATCAGGCTGTAAATGTAGGTTTGGAGGAGCTGGGTTTCTGAGGGGAGTATTTACAGATCACAAGCGTTTCCGGTACCTCCGGGAGCTTTCCTGGGTTTCAGTCCCTGTAAAGACAGAGCAGCCCTGGGGAGCACTCTGGGAATCATGGAATGGTTCAGGTTGGAAAAGCCCTCTCAGACCATCCAGTCCAACCATTCCCAGCACTGCCAAGGCCACCACTGCCCCGTGTCCCCAAGGGCCACATCCACATGGTTTAATCCCTCCAGGGATGGGAGCTCCAGTCCTGTCCTGGGCAGCTGTGCCAGGGATGGACAGCCCTTTCCATGAAGGAATTTTTCTGGTGTCCACCTTGATCTCCCCTGGCCCAGCCTGAGGCCGTTCCCTCTCCTCCTGTCCCTGTTCCCTGCCAGCAGAGCCTGACTCTCCCCAGGCTGTCCCCTCCTGCCAGGGAATTCCAGAGAGGGAAAAGATCCCTCGGGATCCTCCTTTGCTCCAGCCTCAGCCCCTTCCCAGCTCCCTCAG
>NC_031776.1:35115137-35190589 GCF_001522545.3 Parus major | reverse complement strand
TCAGGAATTCTCCAGCCCCTTCCCAGCTCCCTCATCTCCTCCTCATCACACCCGAGCTCTTCCAAACACAGCAGGGAACAAGGTGATTTTTTTGCTTTTATTTCCAATATGACACAATTGATCCTGGCCTTGGACACTTCCAGGGATCCAGGGGCAGCCACAGCTTCCCTTGGCACCCTGTGCCAGGGTCTCCTCACCCTCACAGGGAAAAATTCTTTGCCAAAATCCCACCAAGCCCTGCCCCCTGTCATTGTGAATTCATTCCCACTTGTCCTGTCGTTCCATTCCTTTGCAAAAAGCCCCTCTCCAGCTCTTTTGTTGTCCCCCCTTCAGGTACTGAAATATTTTGCTCTAATTAATGAAAGCACACCCAGATCAAAGTCCAACCCCAAACTTTTATCTTTTCCATGTGTAGCCGTGGAGTTGCACATCTTTCCAGGCTCCTCATTAGTGTGGAGGATCTGTACCTCAATGATATTAATAATAGCACTGCCAGCTGAACGCTCTGCTGGGGAAGATGTAATTAATTAAAGCAAGGCCCTTGTGGTGCCAGCAGATATTTCCCATTTTTCAGGTGAGAAAAGGTGAGGTGAGCAGTGGTGTGGGTGTGCCATGCTCGTACCAGAGGCACTGGGAAAACAGGGATGGAAATTCCTGGCATTGTCCTCCCAGCCAGGGAACACAGCACAAATTAATTCAAACTCTTGGTGATGAAACTGGTCAGTTCACTCCTCTTCAGGGCTAGATTTTCATGAGAAAATTGTTGTGTTCCTTCATATCCACATTTATCCAATGGGCACACAGAAAATAGGAACACAATTGCATAAATTCAGCTGCAAAAAGGCACAAACCCCTGAGCAGTTCTGATGCAGGACTTGTTTTTGAGACCTCCTGTCTCTCTTCCCTTCTCCATTTCATCCTGAGCGTGTTCCCCGCTGCCAGATTTCTTCTGAGGTTTTACAGACGACTCCAAATCCAGAGATTCATTATCCTCTTACTCACTTTTTCACACAACAATATTTTGACCAGTTTAATCATCTGCATGGAGAGTGTGGAAGTCTTGGCAGCTACTTGGCATACTAAGATAGATTCCCAAAAAGACCAGATACGCTTCAGAAATGTTGGAGAAGGAAGAGAGGAGATGTAATTTGCTTATTAATCATGCAGGAGAACAGACAGAGGAATGTCTCTGCTCCTCACTTACTTCTCTCCCTCTCCTCAAATTCTTTCTTGTCTGAATATCCAAATCACTTTAGGATATAAATCCCTGCATTGTTGTTCCATGTGCAATTGGCTCCATGTGGTCTTAAGAAAAGCTAAATGAGTTCCTTAAATGTCATGCTTAGTAATTCTATGGATTATTTGTGGCTTCTAATAAAGTTATGTCAGTGCTGTTTCTAAATTTATATAATTTTAAGTCTGAGCAGTATTAGTTATAAGTGCATAAGTGATCAACAGCTCTTTATCAAGATTCTTTTTTCTTCCCTTTTTCCTTGAAAAAATAGTGAAGTGTGCCCTCAGGCACATTCTGTGACCTTTGTCTTCATTGGCCATTGGTCACTGATGCTCTTTTACCACTTCATACTTTAAATTTCCAGTATTTTTGCTGAGATAAACAGGGCTGCTTTAGACAGTTGGATTCTTCAGGGTGGTAAATCCATGAGAAATCCAGGCTGTATTAGACAAAGTCAAATGCCTTTTCCGTGTGAAATGGGAGGCGGTGTGAAATAACACAGCATGCACAAAGCTACTATTATGTGTTCTCTGATGTCTACACAGACAGACAAGTATCAGTGCAGAAAGTGATTATTCCAACATATTTCGAATCCATATGTTTATTCCTCCTTCCTCACAAGATGGCAGCTTGCGTGGAATGAAAAAAAAAAAGAGAAAGTGCAATAGGCTCAGATCCGTCACAGTGTAAAAGCAGGAAGGTTCTGGAACAGGAGTGATCTTAATATTGGCTTGGATGGGACTGAGCCTGCTCTTCTGGCTGTGGAAATCTTCAGGTTTGGGTGTTGCTGATTTAGAGGTGCCCAGAGCGGATTCTGGCGTAGGGACTGACCAGAGGGTCATTACATCCAGCTGGAAAATGGAAAGGAGTGAGGAGACGAGGCATTTGCAATGACTGACAGCTGCTGTGTTATTCCTGTCTTTCCAAGGAGTTTCTTATTGAACCAGATAGAAAAGTGCAGAGCTCTGTGCTGGGATCTGCAGCCTGTCCTGGGCTGGGCTTCCTGGTGTCAGTCAGAGCAGATGGAATGCGGGAATCCAGCGGGGTTTGGACAAGCACGGAGCAAAGTCAGTTTGGTAGGGGAAGAAGAAATTCAGCGAATCATGGGATGGTTTGGGTTGAAGGGACCTTAAAGATCACCAAATTCCACCCCTGCCATGGGCAGGGACACCTCCCACTATCCCAGGTTGCTCCAAGTCCCGTCCAGCCCAGCCTGGGGCAGTCCCAGGGTTATCTCAGTTCCAGTACTAACACATGACACACTGAAATCTCATTAATGACACTGCAAATGCCTCAAACAAACCCTGCACTCTGCTGCAAGGTTTGTGGGGCCACAGGGGGGATAAGAAGTTCTTCTTAGCTCTCCACTCCTTTGGACATGCTGCTTGTTTGCTCTTCCAGTGGGAAGTTCTCCCCCAGACCAGCTCTTCTGGATTTAACAAACTTGAGCAAAGTGTAGGGGAGATTTTCAAAGCTCAGGTTTGCTGCAAGATTTGACAAAAGAAACAATTCAATCCCTGCTAATTTGTCAGAATTTCCTCTTTGATTATTTCTGAATATCCCACCTGGAATCCATCATTCAATTGCAATCCAAGATCCTTTCCCAGCTGCCAGTGAGAAAAATATTACTTTAAATTCTGATAATTAGCTATGGCCTCCTCATTTTTTTATTTTTTTTTTCAGTGCAACTTTATCATTTGTATTTCATTCCTCTCCTGTTTTACTTTGTGGGCTTGGGGTTTTTTTCCCCCCTTTTCTCCAATAAAATTCAACTTCCTTCCCTGCTTTCAGAAGTTTCTGGAATTTTTTGAGGTTCATGTTCCTCTGCAGATCATGCCACAGAAAACAATGCTAATTATGTTAATCATTGCCTAAGCTTTGTATGCTCACATTTAGTGCTGTCACCTGCAGCTCCTTTGGAGCTGTTATTTATTCCCAGATCCAGGAGCACTGCAGGGTGTCTGGGTACATTTTGGATCTGAAGACCATTAAGTTTGTCAGTGGAAGCTTTTAGCTCTAATCTCAGCTTTGGACGGCTCAGGATGAAAAGGGAGGCTGGGGAGCTTTTCTTCCCTTCCCTCACTTCCACCACTCCTTGTGCCTTCATGAAATTTTCTCCCAGGCTTTATCCCAGGGCTTTTATCCCTTTCTGCTCCCTCTCCCACCTCACCTCTCCCCCCTGCTGATCCCACTTCTCCAGAGGATGAATTCTCCAGCCCCAGACCCCATTTCCACTGTCTGTCCTCTGCCTGTGCCTCCTGTCAGGGTGGTTTTTTGTGACATTAAAGGCATTGCAAGGACCTCTTTTAATTCCCAGTCCTGCGATCCATCTGAAGACGCCTCGCTTTTACATTGGCTGCTCCAAGTGCAGGAGCAAAAGATGCTTTTATGTAGGAAAGGATTGAGAAGAAAGGTCTCAAAAGCTGGGAAAGCTCTTCTGCTTCCCTGGCACATGGATTCACTTCCACTGAGCTCAGCTCAGACTTCTGGCAGCCCGTTAAGTTCAGTGTTACTGAGCTCAGTTCTACTACGTGTGTAATTATTTACTACAAGCATTCTTTGTCTTGCTAAGTGGCAGATGCCGAGTTCCAATTCCATTTGCAGTCATGCTCCTGTATTTGTGGACATTCTACTGTACCTGGAGAACAGATAAATTCTTCAGGTAATTTTATTTTTGATTGATTTTCATGTTTCAGTAAAGTAAGTGGTCATCTATCCAAATACGTGACCACAAAACTGCATTTGAAGGTTGCAAATCCAACAGTTGCAAAGAAAAAATACCTATTCAGGAAAAAAAAAATAAAAAAAAGCCTTGAAATGTCATTTTAAATGTTTGGAAAAAGTAAAATTCGTCTCTGATGGGCTGTCCAGAATGATCCATGCTCAGGGTAATATGAGCATCTTTACGTGGGTAGGGATGGGTGGCACTGCTGCCCTTGGCAGGGGCTGGAATGAGATGAGCTTTAAGGTCCATTCAGCCCAGACCATTTGGGGATTCTGTGATCCCAAATGAAGATAATAATAATAATAATAAAAATAATAACAATAAACTGCTTTCTTCTGTCAGCAACACTTGCACGTGTGCTGAAGGCACTCTAAGAGGCTGTCATGCTTTCTAATGACTGTAATTCATCATGGGAAGCCATCAGTTTGGAAATAAAATATTGCTCTGTGGCATGGAGATTGATGGCCATTTCCCTGTTTATTGATTGCGCTATAAAAACAAAAAAAAATGGGGGAAAAAAATTAATATTTTGAAAGCTGGTAGCACCAGGATAACTGATTTGAAATCTGCCATTTTCCTTTTTTTTGCAGTTCTCTATAATGTGGCTGCAACATGGAAAGAGACAGAAAATATGGTGTTATTGTGCAAAAGCCAACTTCATATTATTTTCTTTCCATATGTTTTTCAGTGCATTAAATATTTAAAACTGTGTCATCACTCCTCAGAAATGAATATACCTGTCACTCACCCCTATTAGGCTTAGATTTTGAAGAGCCCTGGTTTCTGTAGTAAAACCTTTCTGAAATGAGAGCAGGGCTGATTGAATAAAGCACAGAGTAGGGCAGCTTGCTTTTTTAACCTAAATAATTTGGATGACGTCTGATTTTCTCATTTCTACTTATTTATTTTGAATGGAGGGAAGCTGCTTCCTGATTCTTGGAGGTCACGGTGTCTCTGGTGAGGGGAGAACCGGCCCTTAACTAAATAAAGACCTTGGACTTGGGACAGGTCAGTGAATCCCAGGATCACCGAGGTTGGAAAAGGCCTCGAGGGTCATCATGTCCAAGCTGTGCCCAATCCCCAACTTGTCACCAGCCCTGAGCACGGAGTGCCACCTCCAGATTCTCCTTGGACACCTCCAGCGATGGGGACTCCCAAATTCCCAACACTTGACAGCCCTTTCCATGAAGAAATTCCTCCTGATGTCCAACCTGAACCTCCCCTGGCGCAGCTCGAGGCCGTTTCCTGTAGGACAGGACAGGAGAACCCCAATTCAAACAAAAATTAGGGTTGAGGGTGACAGCAACATTGGAGTGGCTGCTACAAAATGGACTGAGAGACCCATGGATGAATTTGGTCTCTCCTCTTCTCTATTTGGGAATAGCAACCGAGAAGGCTTTTCCATAAATCTGAGTCACAATAATTGTGGATCAAATCATGTGCATTCTGTACATTTCAGTGACTTCCAAATTCAGCAGTCTGGTTTGATTCCGAGTGGGGTAGCCATGGTTACATCCACCCCAAAGCCATCTCCACTCCGGAAAAAAATATATGACCTTAATGTCTTTTTGTGAAAGTAGCAAAGCACAGAGACGTTTTCAAGTATCTGTATTTGTTAAATTCCAAATTGCCTTTCTAAAAATACAATTGTGAACTCTTTGGGAATTAGAAGGAAGACATCTATTTCAGAAGGCACATTTTGAAGCAATTTTAGGCTGAAGTGAGGCCCAAAATTCTGGCTTTTTGTTCTTCTCATGGAGACATAGGGAATGAAAATCCAGTGGCCATCGTTAGCTTCTGGTGATCAAAATAAAGAATATTTTCAGCTCTTCTTCCGCTTGAGCTGCTACTGATCTTAAAGAAACTCAGCATCTTTCTCCAGCTGCAAAGCCAAGGGCCAAACTGTCTCATTAATGCCGTCATATTTTGGGGAGCCAATTAGCACAGAATTCGTTTCATACCCTTCTAACCCTAATGGCAGACTCAGATGTGGCTTAGAGGTTTTTAATCTTTTAATTCTTGCTTACCTCCAAATCTGAAAATTATTAAACAGTTTAAGAATTAGGAACCAAGTTGGTGTCAGTGGTTTTCTGGAGAAGGAGAGGCTCAGGGGGAGCCTATCTGATCTCTACAACCCTGACAGGAAGGTGGAGGAGGGTCAACCTCTTCACTTGTCCCAAGTGAAGGGACAAGAAAAAAGGGCTTTAAGTTTCACCAGGGCAGGTTCAGATCAGATATCAGGAAAAAAAAAACAACTCCCTGCAGGTGTGGTCAGACACTGGATTAATTTTCCCAGGGAGGTGGTGGAGTCAGCACCTCTGGAAGTGTTCAAGAGGTGCCTGGATGTGGCCCTCAGGGACACAGTGCATCCCACCCACCCCATATTTATACAGGTATTGCTCTGCTGAGTTCCAAAAATATTTGAGTTAAAAATAAACAAATCCAACATGTCCAGTCAAGGATTTGTTCTAAGCACCACCCACGGCTCCCAGGGTTTTGTTCCATTTTAATTTTGTTTTCGCACTACAAAGAGAAGCCTTTGTTTGCACTCGGGAAGAGCACCTGTGGAATCTTTAAACATTTCCAGGCATGTTTGAAAAGCTCAGCCTCGTGGTAAAGATTTAATCTATCAAAGTGGTATAAATAATGTAGACATAGCCTAAGGTGTCACTTCTTCCCCTTGCAGGTCGGAAAAGAACAGAAGCATCACTCTGGTGCATTTTAAAATATTGCTCAGGCAGAGCAGTGACAGATCCTGGGCTGGCCCTGAATTATGGGTGTCTGTTTATTACTGGTTATTTATAAGGGCAAAAAACCACACTTACAAACCACCAGGATCCAGACCAACATAAACAGCAAAATAATGTCTTAATAAAAGCCCTAAAAAAGGTTTACCTCTAAAGGTTTTGCTTTTCGAGTAGTTAAAAAGAATTGCTCAGCAGAGGTTAATTGATTTATGTTTGACAGCTGATGTGGTGCTTGATGGATGTCTCTGGAAAACTAAATCTCCAAGACAAAGACACCTTTTTGTAAGATTTAAGTAAAATTACCTGCAGCGTGCAACGTGAAATGTCCTTGCAAAGTTCCAAAATAATCATGTTTTGCCAAAAGTCTGTTTTCACAACAGAATCCAGGAAAACAGCTGCAGGTTTTGTTATGGATGTGCTCCAGAGTGAGCTCACAGATCCTGTGAGGTTCCCCTGGTGCTGGAGAGGTCATTCCTTAACAGAAAAAAATAACTCCAAAACTTCCCTGCCCATTTTTATTAATTATCTGCATTTCCTGTCATTTCTTGAAAGTTTTATTTTAGCCTGGACATCCATGAAGAGTGAATTTGGATTAATTTAATAAGCATAAACTTCATTATTTCATACAGTATTGTGTTTATCATACTTTGATTCAGAAAGATGTTTCCTACTACAGAAAAAATGATTGAGAAAGGTGATAATTTATGGGTGAATGGCTCAAGTGGAAGGGGAACCAATGAAGGTTGCTTGGGGTGTACAGATGATGAGGTGCTTCATGTATAGCTCCTTTTATAGGGTACTCAGATAAAACGTGGCATTTCTTTCCCTAAGACCTGAATGTGTGAAATGTTCATTTTATAGCATGAAGATTAGAGTTGAAAAAGTCATATTTATCTGCTGCTGCCTCAAACATCCTGAGCTGCAAAAATATCCTGCTCGGCGTCTTTGCCAGGTATGTGCTCCAAAGGAAAAGCACAGCCCCCAAACTGGGAAAAAGGTTAAAGAAATGGGTTTGGGGAGTGGTTTGCGTCGCTGGGAATCAGCAGTGGTTTGTGGGGGTGCTTGGGGTGTCTCTCTGGGGTCTGTGCCGGTGCACAGGGGCCCCCAGAGGCGGGGATGGAGGGCAGGCTGTGCTTGGAGGGCTTGGGGCACGTCCTGAGGATCGCGCTCCTTTTCAAGCCCGTGTTCCCAGACGGAGCCGGAGCAGCGCGAGGGTAGCGCTGACACTTCCCCACGTACCCAAAGGAACTGCAAGCCCAGACTTAGCAGACACCTGCTCCTCCTTTAATTTAGCTTTTTCCAGGGGAACTAAGCCTGTGGAGGGTGTTGCTGTCATGCCTTGTTCCCATGGCTTTCCGGGTCTGCTCCGGAGTGACAATGTGTCCACAAGGAATTTCTCCATCTCACCCTGTGGAACAGAGCTACCCCACCTGACTCGCACCAGCCCTCATCCCTGAAGGTTCAAAAGGTTCAAGTAACTGGTGATGACTCAGAAAATATGAGGCTTAAACTTTTATCCTCGGAGATCTGTGTGAGACTGGACACAAATAACTGCAGCGTCTGACCCGCGCGGTGTTGGATGTGCCCATCTCACAGACTGGGTTTCCACAAATACTCTCAGCACCTGAAAGATGAAGGTTTGGTGGTTTGAAAGGCTCAAGGAATAAGAGGCAGGGAAAGGAGCTGATCCCCAACCCAGTGTTGCCGTCACACATTCAGCAGGTGCTGCTTTGTCTGCTCTGGAGTCTCAGATTAATTCTTTGAAAGCTTTCAGCCACATCATCAGTGGTGTGGAAAGATGTACAAGGGAAAAAAGGAAAGGGAACAGAGAAAACAGTGGTTTTCTGCTTCCAGGGCTGTGTATGGGAAAGAAAACAACTGTTCTGCAGCTTATGGGGTGTGTCTGTCACTGAGGGACACGGCGCAGCTGGAGACGTGGGGAAATTCTGTGTGCTTTACACAGAAACCTGGGATCACAAAGCCTGGAAAAGCCTCTGAGCCCATCCAGTCCAACCACTCTCCAGCCCTGCCAAGGCCACCACTGCCCCATGTCCCCAAGTGCCACATCCACATGGCTTTGAAGTCCCTGCAGGAGTGGGGACTCCCCCACTGCCTTGGGCAGCTGTGACAAGGTTTGGTCGCCCCTTCGGAGAAGAAATCTTCCCAATATTGAACCTAAACCTCCTCTAGTGCAACTCAAGGCCATTTCCTCTCGTCCTATCCCTTGTCCCCTGGGAGCAGAGCCTGAACCCCAGCTGACTGCACCCCCCTGTCAGGAGCTGTTGAAAGACATAGTTGAAGGAAAAGTTGTTGTTGTGGAAAATAAAGTCCCAAACGAGCCTCATTTTCCCCAGGCTAAAAACCCTCAGCTGCTCCTCATCAGACTTTCCTCCAATTACCTTCTGCCCTGGGGTTTACCCTATCCCTAGATGGCTTTGGTAGGGTTTTGGGTGGTTTGTTAGGGAAAGCCAAGTGGGGAGGTAAATCCTGCTGGGAATTGTGTGGGGAATGCCCTCCAGCCCTGCTCCTTTGTGCTGTCCCACCTGGATGAGAAATGTCACCTCTTCTGTGTTCTGGACACTGCACAGAACCATTTGTATGGGTGATGTAAGTGGCTTCAATTTATTACTTCAATTTGTTGAACTTGCTCTTAACTCTGCTGTTGGCAAATACAAGTCAGTGAGGTTTTGTTGTATTAGCAGGGAAAAATTCAGAGTGAGGAATGGGCTACAGAGATGAGCATCAGGAGGATCTGTAGTGTTTGGTGTAAAATATTTGGGTTATTTTGGTGGGGAAATACTTAATATAGAAAGTAGTAGATGAAATAAAATAACAGAAAAATATCTGAGGCCCAGCCTGATGCAATAAAATCATTTTGGTGTCGAAACCCAGTGTCAACAGCAGCCCTGGAGCTTGAAGTCATCTCCTTGGTCCTCCTGGGATGAGCTTCACCCCTTCGAGGTGCAAGTACAGGAAAGTTGTTTCTTTTAGCTCTTAGGGATTTATCAAACAATACAACCAGTGTATCTCATCTCTGCCAATGAAAATCACTTTTAACTCGTCTCCTGCTTTTCACTCATGGAAATGAGGTTGGAAAGTTCACATGTTCCTGTCCCACCATGCCAAAGTTCTGTAATGGAAGCTCCCACTGCCTCCAGATTTTATATTTCAGCTACTGGCTTTGTAGAGATGAAAAATTTCTATCACCCTGCAAAGTAATCCCTGTTAAACCTTCTAAATCCTGTAAAGTTTTTTTAATTCCTGAAAACTTTTCTATCTCTCCATTGGTTTTTACATGCCAAGGATTGAAGTTTTTAGAGGGAGGTATTAAAAACTGGGGGGAAAAAAAAAAAAAAGTCATATTCACTTTCAGCTACAAAAATTAATTAGCCCAAGAATTTCAATTTTCATAGTGGCAAGTCATACTAAATTAGCTTTCCTGTGGGAAAAAGAAAAGTTCAATTAAAACAAAAGACCTGTGTGGAAGAGATTCTGCAAACTATTTCAAGTTCAGTTTTCAGATGGGTGACAAATTAAGAGGGATATTAAGATTTCATTCAGGTCTGCGCTTTAAGAAACTTTTAACTTATACCAGAGAGCAAAAGATAAATAGAGTCAGTTCTGCATGACTTCTGATATAAAAACTAATAGGATGGAAAATTACTTTGAAGTAGAAGTGGCTTGATATTAGATAATTAACAGTGCTTAGTTGGAGTTCTGTAACAGCTGAGTGACAACAAGGGTGTTCTCTGTCTATAACCTGAGAGCAAAGGCTCTTATTGATACAAGTGATTTAAAAACATTTTATTTTTGGGTTTTTCCTCTTGTTCCTCACAGTGTTCAGTGCCCAGATATCATGGTGCTGCTCAGAGCCTGTCTCAGGGTTTGATCCAGCTGGCCAGACTCATCCCATTTATCCTGGAAAACTTATGGAGAACATAAATTCATAGTGGTTTTGGTCCTGACTTCTGTGAGGAGAAGTGAATAATTTCTGAGGTCCATATAGCCTGAGTTAGTCCTTACACTCTCAAAATTTACCAAAAACTTAAATTACCTCATTTTAATCTGGAACAACTCAACTTTTCATGTGGGCACAGCCTCGGGTGGATGAAGTTTTCCAGGTTTTTGATGAACAGAAGGTTCTCAAAAGCGCCCGTGAGCATCTGATTGAAAGTCAGAGGCAGTTTTATCTCTGTTGATGAAATCCCTGATTGCAGAGAGGTTTGCATGAGCACAGGAGGTCAGGGCAGAGTCTGGAGGACGGCAGAGGAGGTTCAGTATTTTTTCCTGATGGTTTGGAGTCATGTCCAGGAGCACGCCCTGCGTCCTGAGCTTTCCCTGGCTGCCTCTTCTGGTGGACAAGGAACAGCTGATTTGGGTTTGTGTATAAAAATTGATAAGAACATGAGAAATGATCTTCTGGAACAGGCTTGGCCCAGCCTTCTGCATCTGGAAGTGCAGTGGGAGATGCTATTCAGGGAGAGCAAAATCTTCACAGAAACACAACAGCTCGGAGCTGTTGGGGAGCACCAGCAGTGAAAATATCGAGGCTGAGCTGATTTTCCTTCTCCCTGCCTTCCCCCACTTGATGCTGGGTGTCAGGAGAACATCAGGAGTTCATTTTGACACTGGATTTCTTTTTGGAGCTGTTGATTAAGTTATTTTTTCCTTTTATTTTTGGCTTAATTTGGAATAATTTTCATGACTTCTGAGGGCTCAGGCATTATGTTACTGTAGTTTAACCTTCAGTTTGGCCAGAAACCCTGCAGGGACTTACTTTGGGTTGGGTGAGATGGTTGGGTCCTTAGCCCACAGAAATTTGCTTGAATCCAAGAGAAACAGTGGTGGGCTGGATGTGTGGTGTTTTGGGAACAGCCATGGAGTTAAATTGTTGGATGTGGAAGATCCTATCTTTGGTCTATCCCCATAATCCCATAGATGGATGGGTAGGAATCTGAATAATGGGAAAAGACCTTTGCTGGGGTTGGAAGAACCCAATAACTCTTTGAGGTGATAAAGACAACGGAAGAAAATTCTGGAAAACTCAAAAGTCTGAGCCTGCAGGAAAGCAGGTGTCAAAATGCAGCAGGAAACAAGGACAAAATAGTGAAAGCATTTTCCAAGGGTGATGTTTTCTCTACCAGCTCTCAGACTCAAGCTAATCAGAGACATTAGAAATTCAAAATATTCCACCACGGCCTTTCTCAGAGCCAGGTTTTTGTGGAGACCTTGTTTTCCCCAAGAATGCCCTGAGCCCTGCCTGGCTTTAGCATGGCTGAGCCTAAATTAACATTCCATTTTGGCTGCTCTGCAGCCACAATCTATCTGTAACAGGAGATTTATCCCTGCAGCTGGAGTGGCAAGTGCCTCAGAGAGATGAGGCCATCGCCACCACACAAATATTTTCTTTTTCCACGCTCACCCTTTGAAGGGGTCACACACAACAATATTCAGGACAAAATTATACAGGAGGAGAGGTAAAATTTCTCCTTTTTTTCTGGAAGTGGTTACTTTTTCTTTTAATGGTAGGGTTAAAGAAGCAAGTTCTGTTTGCAAGTAACTAGCAAAAAAAAATAAATTATGGTTAATATGATTTAATAAGTATTTAGCACTCTAGTTTGCAAAATACCATTAATATTTTTTTTTTTCTGCTAAGAATGCTCCCCAGGAAGAACAAATCTCTCATGAAAACCTCTTCTAAAGAAGAATAAAAATGGTTTTTATGTGACAAACTCCTGAATTAAGTAATACTTGGATGTTGAAAGATCACAACAGAGCTGGAACAAAAGAGAAAAATCTGACTGAAGAAGCAAATCATTCAAATGTGCCTGGCAAAGGGTATTCAGGGTTTGCTGTCTTGAGGGTTTTCACCCATCACTCAGGCTGCTGTCACTGTCTGTAGGAAACAAAACTCTTCAGAGCTGCAGCTAAAGATTGTCTTCTCATCAGGGCAGGGAACCAGTGGGAAAGATCTGTGTCCTTCCTTTCTCGACAGGAATTTGTGGATTAACAGCGTGGTTCAAGTGTTTGGGAATGAAGTTTGACACCAGAAGCCTTGCAGGGCCTGAAGGGGCTCCAGGAGAGCTGGAGAGGGACTGGGGACAAGGGATGGAGGGACAGGAGCCAGGGAATGGCTCCCAGTGCCAGAGGGCAGGGATGGATGGGAGATTGGGAATTGGGAATTCCTGGCTGGGAGGGTGGGGAGGGGCTGGCACAGGTGCCCAGAGCAGCTGTGGCTGCTCCTGGATCCCTGGAAGTGCCCAAGGCCAGGTTGGACAGGACTTGGAGAAGCCTGGGACTGTGGAAGGTGTCCTGGGCATGGCAGGGGTGGGATGAGACAGAAATCCTTCCAGGATTCTGTGAGGAGAGGGGAATTTATGCTCCAAGAAGCAGCTGATGGTCAGAGCTGTGAGGGGGAGCTGCCTGGGACGGGCTGGCTGGAGGATTTGGAGATGGAAAGCACACGGGGCAGAGCTGCAGGTGCACCAAGGTTTCTCACAGGAGCTGGAGGAGCGCTCAGAATTCCAGTGGGTGACCTTAACCAGAGCTGCCAGGGCAGCTGTTTGGGTTGGGAGCCATGTAGGAGACTCCTGGAGAGCATTAGGGACAGTTTAGGGATGTTTTCTCCCTGAGCTGTGCTGTTTTAGGGGGGTGCTCTGCTGGAGCTGCTGGTGATGAACGAGGAGGAGCCGATGGGATGTGCAGCTCCAGCTCAGCCCTGGCTGCAGGGGATGAGAACATCCCAAACCTTTAAACACCGTGGGAAGGGAGCAGGGGGATGAGCAGGGATTGATCTGGCTCTGCCTGGAGCAGGTGTTTGGAGCAGGCTCCTCCAGAGGTCTCACAGCTGCTCTGTGAGCCTCTGGTTTCTCACTTCGTACCAAAACTGGAGACTAAGAGGGGTTTACTTCATGAGCCCCAAATCTTTGTCCTGTGGATTTGCTTGACTGTTTGCTGATTTGTAGAGCTGGGTTTTGGTTTGTTTCTTTTTTCCCTAACCCTTCCATTGTGTTGTAACCTGACTTCTTGGGAGTCAAATTTGGGTTCTGGTTCTTTATCATAAAGGAAAGGCAAAACACAGCCCCAAATCTGACCTATGGGCTGCTCTGCTTCTGCTGGACTTTTAGTCCTAGTAGCCTCATCCAATATATGAATTCACTTTAGCCTGTTTCTCTTGAACCATTAAAATACAAAGGAAATGAGAATTCATGTTTGTGCTGATAGAAAATGCAGTTATTGAGAATTTTATGAAATGGCTGGCTATAATTTTAGAGCATTAAGATAATTGACTGGCCCTATCTAGCAGTGCTGAAATAGAAATATCTTTAAATTTTCTCATTATTTTACTCTTTTTGACACCTTTTTTCTCTCACCTTTCAATACTCAGCATTTTCACTCAGTTTCTACTGCATTTGTGGGATGTTACGGTGGTTGGCCTGTAAATGTTACAATTATTTGGTTTTAAGAACTAGATCAGTTAATTAGAAAAAAAAAAACAACCCACTAATGATGTTTGCATTTAACAAAAATTTTGTATTCCTGAATTGTATTGGGCCAACATTGATTCAGCTACTTTGCATTATTTTTTTTTTTTTATTTTGATTTTTTTAAAAATTTTTCTTTTGAAAATGCATTGCCTTTTTTAAGGTAAAAAAAGTGTATTTTTTTACCTTAGAAGCTCTTGATATGCTTGGGGAGGCTGATACCTGCATCCAGGCGAGGAGCTTGAGGTTTAGATTATTTCCCAAGAGCTACAATTCTTACAAACCACCAGGCAAATTTATATGGAATTAATTGTCCTATCCCTGCCAGCTTTCAAAATCTCAGCGAATACGTGGATTCAGATGAGAGTTTTATAACTCCTGTTCAGATTTTGCTAAGTTTTGATGAAGCTTTTTTGGGTACTCCCTCTAGTGCTGAAGGTGCTGCATGGCTGAAAAAACAAACACAGATTTGTATTCACCAGCCCAGGGAACAAATTAATTTCATCTTCTGTTTCTTTGCTGTTTCAGTTCCTTTTGGCTTTGCTCTCATGGGAACTTAAGCCCATTTGAGCTGGTGGCAAATATGTTGTTTGACCAGCTGTGCTTGAAAAATTAGGTTTAAGTTGGTCTTTAAAGATAAAATTGTTTCAAAATTTGCTGAATAGAACAGAGCAACAAGAAAAAGCCTTTGCTGTGGGTCAATGCCTGATCATTAGACAAAATGAGGGGTCCCTAAATTAATCTTATATTCAGGCATCTATTTGTTTCAGTTCCTTGCAGCCACTTTCAAACTGGGGCTGGAAAGAAAGACCTGGATGAAAGCAACTCGGATTTTTCAGTTACATAAAACTCTGAAAGGCTTTTACAAATTGCTTCTGTGTGGGAGGCAGCTTGCTGCAAAGCTGTCACTTGAAACTTTATCAATCAGAAGACAGTGCTGGTTTTAATTATGTAGATTTTCAAAGTAAAATAACTTTTTTTTTTTTTTTCCCCCTTGCCTGAAAATGTAGAACAGAGTCAGGTGAGATCTGGAACAATCTGAAAGATTTTTGAAGATTTTGCTGGGTTTAATTGAAATAGCTTCAAAAAAGCTGGCTTTTATGAAGTGTAGTAGAGCCGAAGCGTTTTTAGCTTTCTTCTTTTTAAAAGAAAGGCCTTTTTCTCCTTGTACATTGTGCAAATTGTCACTAACTTCTAATTATCTCTCTATCCAGCCATGGTGCCCATCTCAGAGCTGGAAAGATCTCCACCCTCTGTGTTTTTATGGCCTGATTTCGGTGCCTTGAGCCCTAAAATAATGCGATGCTGTAGAATTCCGTGTCGGTCGAGGCGCAGCGGGGGCTGCGAGCGCTGGGCTCTTTGCAGAGCTGTGACAAATCCCCCTCCTGGCACTGACACACTCTGCACTTGTCACCAAACAGGTAAAAGCCCTGCAGACATCCTGGAGTGTGCTGGGAGAGCTCCAGAGCTCTGCTAGAGATGCCACGGAGCTCCTGCATCTTCAGAGAGCAGCAACAATGAGCTGGATTTGATGCTGCTCTAGCAGGAGAGACGGTGGGAAAGGAATGTGAATTAATCATGAACACTCCATTTTGCTAATGTGTTTGGTGATGGGGGAGAGAGACAGACAGAGTGTTTCCTTTTGCTCTTTTCCTTTTTGGGTTGTTTGACTTCATTAGGAGTTGGATTTTGCTGTTTGTTCTCACTCTGGGAAGCAGGCAGCACTAACATGTCACGTCGTGGTGACGGATGTGTTCTCCAAAGCCTCTTCTCCAGTGTTTATTGTGCAACACAGTTGGCACCACTACCTGTTGAAGTTGGATAAAATCATGATTTCTACCAGAAAAAGGCACTTAGGATCTGATTTCTGCTGGTTTTGACACCGGCTTTTTCTTCTCCCAGTTTTCACATCATCTTTCTTAATTCCCTCTCCTCTGGCAGTGCTGTCCTTCTCCTCAGCCTGGTGCTTGTAGGTTGTCTGAGAAATCCTCCCGGAGCTTGTTACCCAGCGTGGGGGTGACTGAGCTCTGCATGGAATAGCTGCTGATAAAAATGATGGATTGCAGCTCTGCTTCTGGGCTGCTTTCACAGGCTGGGCTGGCCCAGTGCTCAGCTGGGATAGGGTCACAGCTCCTCACCCCCTGACTCTTTGCAGACTCTCTTTGTGAGCTTCCATGGCCTTTTCCATGTCCTTTTTCCGCCTCTGCCTGGAGTCAGCCTTCCTGCCACTTCCCTTCCCCCGGCTGCTTTGTCTTCTCCTCCAGCTCTGCTTTAAATCACGTTGTATTTTTGGATTCTGCACCTCCGAGGCTGTGACCTCTCCGGTGAACTTGAAGAATGGGTTTTTCTGTGGCTGGGAGTCTCTCGGGGTCACAACTGCTGCCTCTGCTCTCTGGGAGTGGAGCACATCAAAGTCAACTGCCCCGGTTTTTGGCATTTGGACTCGGAGCCAAAAAAAGAAATGTGGCAGTACCTTTGGGAATTTACGGCTCCCAACCCCTGGGTTCTTTCAGGTCACTCAAACAAAGGTGCCAACTGCTGTGGATGAGCTCTTTTATCCCTCCGTTGCCCAAATTCCTGTCTCAGCACAAAAATTAATCAGGAGTGTTGTGGATGTAAAGGCTGTCCCCAGAGAGGTTCCCACTGCTCCAGAGATCCCAATCTCCATCTCTGCCCTTCATTCGTGCTCCAAGACCTCTGAGTGCAAAGACATTCCAAGAGAAGCTCATCTGAGCACTGGCTTCCCATTCTCAGGCTGGCAGAGAAGTCCTTGAGTCCATCCATGTAATCCCAGGGGAAGGGAAGCTCAGCAGAGCCCTGCTCCATCCTGAGGCCAAGGAAAGGTTCCCAAGGGAACCCTGCAGCAGCACATGGAGCTTGTGATGATCCCCTTGATGCTGCAGTTTATCAATTCCCACCTGGCCCTCGGTGCCCTCAGAGCAATCATGCTGCTACAGGAGCCATGTCCAGAAATTTTTCTGGAATACAGTCACGGAGTCGTTTAGGCTGGAAAAGCCCTCTTAGATCACAGGGTCCAGCCCCTCCCCAGCACTGCCAAGGCCACCTCTGACCCATGTCCCCAGCTGCCACATGCACATGGGTGTTAGGTCCTTGCAGGGATGGGGACTCCCCCCCTGCCCTGGGCAGGTGAGCCTTTTGGGAAGAAATTCCTAATACCCAACCCAAACCTCTCCTGGCATAACCTGAGGCCGTTTCCCCTTCCTGTCCCTTGTTCCCTGGGAGCAGAGCCTGACCCCCACCTTCCTCACTGCTCTCCCAACTCCAACAAGATTTGAGGGACTCACCTTTGAGCCTGTTCTTGGTTTCTGAGCCCAAGGAAGGATGGATTCAGAAATCCACGTAGAAGCCAAATTCCACTCTCTTGTTTACTTGTCTGTGAATTATGCCTGGAAATTACCTAAATTTATTTGCAACTAGTTGAGCATCTTGTGATTCATAGGTGTCTTCCCAGTAATACTGCAGTTGATGGTTACTCACATCTAGCAAAGCCTCCAAATTTTATTTTCAAGCTGCAGGCTGTGAAGTGGGATTGACAGTTGCTGAAATTTATGGCATTTGTAGTTGCAAAAGAAAATGTATTTGAAGTAGCACCCAACTGTGTTTGGATTATAGGTTATACACCCAGAGCACTTCTGACATTTCTGCACTACCCCAAATGGAGAAGGATGAGCAGAATTCACCATTTAAAGATTTGGGTCTAAAAGAAGGGGTCTAGAAGTGGGCAAAATCTGTTCTTAAAATTCTCTCACCTCATTTAGGAAAATGGGGTGATTTAAAATGCCATCCTGAGATTGACATGAAAATTTGAAGCCTGTATCAGCGACTGTTATGTAAATGGTTCTTGAAAAGTCTCTGGATCATTTACTCAGAGGTGTATTTAAAGGAGGAAATGACTTATTCATACATTGTTTCATGAACTCATACTGTGATTTATTTTTTTTTCCCAAGGTACTTGAAAGGAAGCTCAGAGGATTATGAGAGTGTAGAAAGCCACGTGATAAACAAGGGCAGTGGAGTGGGTATGGAGGTGACAGGAAAACAAAGCCTGGCAATAAACACTGAACAAACAACTGAGACAACAAAACAAGCTGAATTAAATTGCTGATCCAAGACTTGACTTGAGGTCTTTTTACTGGGAATGTCAGAAATTCTTTCAAGACTTTGACTTGCAAACAAATGAAAGTTTCCAGGGAAGATGCTCTGATAATATCCACCTGTCTTAGGAGGGGTTAGGAAAGATTCTGGTCTTTTTATAGGGTATTGTGTGCTTTTAATCCTTGAGAAATGATGATTTTTTTTTATCTAGAAGGGCATTAGGAAGGACCAGCCTGGGCAGCTGGGAGTCACTGGGATGCTTCAGTCCTGTGACCCATCTGATTACCTGGGTAATGAGCAAGGAGGGACCAGTACAGAGATCCTTCCCATAATAGCACTGCTGACCCCATAATAATGTATTTGTGATTTGATTTATTCTTCCTAGAAATCTTTTTAATATGTCTTTATTGCTTCTGATTTAATTAATCCCTCTCCAGCTCTTCTTTATCTGGGTTGCTCTGTTTATCCAGCAGCTCATGTAGCCACAAGGTTACTGTAGCTCAGAGAAGCTTTATATGTTTTATATCTTTCATTAGCAGGGTTTCTGTTCACTTTTTAATACTTTCTTAATTCCCATATGCTCCATGTCTGTGGGAAACATCAAAACATCTCATTTAAAAGTAACTTGGTAGAGAAATACTCCTAAAGAAAACCCAGTTTGCTGTAATTTCCCCATTTGTGCACCAGGTTCATGTTGGAAGCTGTGTCCATAGGAGAGATGTACCATGGAATATGTTGGATTGGCTATTTCTGAAACTTCACTTGAAGTATTAAACTTACCATGGGCTTTTCTTTAGGCTCAGATTAATTTCTAAGTTAACAGATACGAGCACCAGCTCTAATTTTACATTTGGGCTTAACTTTAAGTACACTTTTATTCTTTGTTCTTAAATTGTTTTACTGCTTATTAATCATTGCAGATCAGTTTGACTGGATGGGAAATAAAGTCTGGAAAAGGCTAAATCTTGACTGCAATGAAAATATATCTTTATATCTGATGGACCAAATGCCCTGAGGGAATAGATTTAATTCAGCAAGGGGGGTGGGTTTCAAAAGCTTTTGTCTTCTGCCCTCTCACAGACAAATTTTGGCTGAAAAAGAGTGTTCTGCAGCTGAGTATAATCAATAACTTGACTGCATTTCCTCAGGCTCCTTCAGGCTGAGGTTTAATTTGGTGTCTTTCTGGAATCTGTGCAGACCCTGTCAGAATCACAGAATCTTTAAGGTTAGAGAAGATCCCCAAGATCATCGAGCCCGACCTTTGGCACAAGCCCTCCGTGCCTGACCAGGACTTCAGTGAACAATTTTTTTCCTAATATCCAATCTAAACCTCTCCTGGCACAACCTGGGAGAGGAACTTGGTGTGGAAGGAGGAAAAGTTTCCAGCAAGGGTGGGTTTGGCTTTGTGTGGGCTGGGGAAGATCAGTTTGTTCTGGGAACTTCAGGGGGAGACTGACTGCCACTCCTTCAACTTGGAAAAATATTAAATTTCAGGGATCCCTGAACATTGCTGTTGTGATATTCTCAGTTTTATCTGTGTTTTACCTGGCAATGAAAATTTCCCAGGATGTCAGGGTGACTCTGAAATGCTGATACCTCGTGGACACAAATTGGAATGAAACAGCTGCCGGCTACAGCTGCTGCTGTCGAGATAGAGAATAACGCTGATAAATTTAATGTAGGGCTCCTACTCTTGCATTTTTATCTGGTCTTGGGATGCCTAACCCCAGCCTGGATGTAGAGCTGCAGAAACCTTCATGGTGTGGCCATTCACGTTCATCAGTGGCTGTGAATCAATAAACCAGAGTCCATGGATTTGCCACAGCCATGGAAGGAGAATTATGGCTCAGATCTCCTTGGCTTAATTTCTCTGTGTTCAGCTGGCTCTGGACTTGAAGACAAAGGTGAATATTCAGGGTGATGAGAGTGAAAAGGTATCAGAGATTTTCTCCTATTTATCCTTGTCAGTCGTACAGAAAAGACACTTTTAGATTGAAAACTCCTCTGTGCAATGCAATGATTGATTGTGTTATATTGGGAGTTATTTTTCATAAAATGTAACTCAAGAGCTGAATGCTGAACTGTGGAAGTCTGTTTGCTCAGTGCCCCTTTTCTGGGGCTGGTTCAGAAATGTCCTTGGAAGAATCCTGTTGTTCTGTGCCTCCCTCAGAGCTGTCTCCAGTGAGCTGTGGAGGAAAAGGGCGCCCTGAGCCTCCGTAGCTGGATTTAAACAAAGATTTACTCAATGCAGACACTATGATTGGATTTTGTGGTATTCTATGCACGGGCCAAACAAGAGAAATCTTGTGTTTGAAAAATCAGTTTGTGGCAGCAGGAAGAACTTAGTCATGGAACCTCAGAGTTGCAAGAGGCAGGAAAATGGTACATGGGAAAATTAAGCTTAAATCAAGGCATTGTGGTTAAGATTTAATCCTTGTTTTTCAGCAGAGAAAAAATGTGTAACTCAAACACTGAAGAAAGTACAGTTATAAATCTGAATAATAAATCAGGCATGTGTTTAGGCAAAGACAGTGCTTGTGTCCCTCTTGAAATATAGATCTGCGGTATTTCTTATTCCAGTGAGGAAACAGAACTTCAGGACAGTAAAAACAAAATTCTTTGCTTGACTCCACAAGGTAATAACTCACCCAGTCCATCTCCATGTGATGCACACGTGTTAAAGAGAGATAAATCAAGTGATGATAAGAGTTATTAATTGTCCACATAGAAGATCTTGGGCCTGAGCTCATGCTGGTGGAAGGGATGATCGAACCAGAGTGGAGCTTGCAGAGAAGGAGGCAAGAAAAATCCCTTTCCATGTGTCTTCCCAGATGTGTTTTGCCCTTCCCTCTCCTGGCATCAGCTGTTTGTCTTTATGCATGGTGTGGGAAAAGCAGAATTAAACGTATTCCTTATTTCACTGCTCTGTTTAGTCCCTTCAAAGCCTGTTAAAATTCCATATTACCTTTCCTCTCTGACCATGGATCAAATCCTCTTTTATTCAGCACCCCCAAACAGCTGATTGGCTTTGGGTCCTTTTTAATTTGCTGTCTGTGTGTGAATATTTATTTAGAGCTGAGATGTGGCAGTGAAACAGATGCTGATCTGGGCTCTGTGTTTCTTGCTCTGTATATTAAGGTAAAAGAGCAATAGATGCGCCTTCAAATCCCACAAAACTGGATTTTCTTTCTGCTTTATTGGACTGTGTCAGTGGTTTGCTGTTTATTTTTACGTGCTGTTCAGAAGGTGAAAATACCTAAGTGAATGCAAGTATAGACTTCACTGATTCTGATAGGCAGCTTAATAAATGAAGAAATAATAAACCCTAAATTTTTCAGTGCCACCGTGGCTCTGAGATCTGAAACACTGAACACTTCAGAGGCAAAACAAGCTGGGCCCTTTATTCTGAGATTTTTGTGTGCAGTAACCCCAAATCCTCCCTGCTCTGAAGAGCCTTTTGTGCACACAATCACGTCTTTTAGGTATTTAGATATTCAAACCACCTTCTGTGCAGAAGCAGAAGAGATCAGGGCCTAATGGGACAAGAAGCAGAAGAAAGAGCTCATTGTCAGGAGGTAATAACTCCTTGTCATTCTCCGTGGGAGGCTGGTGGAGGTTAAAAAAATTGGGAAAGAGTGTTGCTAAGCACTTGCCATATCTTGTCTTGGTTAACCAGGATAGCCTGGTGTCTTAGTTTAGGGTTTTAGGTTTTAAGATCTCCTCTCCAGTAAGTTTTTAGGAAGCTGTCCTGCAGCCTTTCGCTGGAAAGTGAAGCTGAATTTATGTAGTCAGTCTTCTGAGAAAAGTAGCTATAGCTAAGTGTTAAAAATATAAGGTTGTCTGACCTCCCTGAGACCCTTCTGGAATATTTTGTCTCCATATTAAGATTGTCCCAGTAGCATCTTGTATTTGTTGCTTTTGATCCTCTTGATTTCGAGCAGCACATTGCTGTAATGTGATCCTGACCCTCCTTTCTTCTGGAAATGCCCATTTTTCTGTAAATTGTCCATATGGGGATGTGAGAGGGGGCACTTTGAGGTGGCAGCACGGTCTTTCTTCATCAATTCATCACTGGTTGCTCATTATTTGGACTCTTCCTTCTCCTCCATCCTGGCAATGTGGAAATTCATTTCCCAACTTCAAACCTCATCAGAATCCCCTCCTGCAATGCACATCTGGCCATTGCCCTCCAAAATCCAGGAAGGCTCTTTGACATTTGTTAGTTGGCTGATCTGTTTGAGAAATCTTACATAAACTCCAGCAGGGGAGCTGCCAATTCCTGCACGTTGGAGGAGAAATGTTTCCTTATTTGGAGAGGTTTGCTCCTACTCGGGGCCACAATAGTGGTTTCCAAACGCCTCTGGTATTTGATGACTGTGGCATAACTTTGGAGGGCTCTGTGTGCTTTGTGTGCCTCCTTTCAGCTGTTTTGAGTTCCCTGGGTGGCAGTCAGGAGAATCCTTGTCTTTGCTGCCTTTGGAGTGGAGGGGAATGAAGGGAGGGATGGGCTTGCTCAGTCCCAAAAACAACCTACAGAAAACCCCAAAATTAAACCACCTCCTGCATCCTCCTTTTTACCTGGATTGTTTGGTCATGCTGAGGAATAGAAGGCAGCAATGTGAGAATCTGGGGAGGGTCCTCACCTTCAGCATGGACAGGATGTCCATGGGCAGACGGGCTGAGTCCTTGGCACGGTGTGATCCCGCTGCGCTGTGGTGCCCGTGGTCCCTGGGACACAGATCCCTGTCCTGGGAAGGGGCTGGAGCTTCAGGAGTGGCTGAGGGAGCTCAGCCTGGAGAAAAGGAGGCTCAGGGGGAATTTCTGGCTCTGTACAACTCCCTGAGTCGGGCTCTGCTCCCAGAGAACAGGGACAGGAGGAGGGGGAACGGCCTCAGGCTGGGCCAGGGGAGCTCAGGGTGGATATTGGGAACAATTTCTTCCCAAAAGGAACATCTGCTCAGGGCAGTGGTGGAGTTCCCATTTCTGGGGGGGATTCAAAAGCTCTGTGGATGTGACTTTAGAGATGGTTTGAAGATCTTTTCCATCTGAGTCCATGATTCCATGGCCACCAGGGTCACTTTTTCAGCAGTGGTGTGAGGCCACATTTGGGGGGTGGAGCTGAGCCTTCTTCCGTGGCAACTTCCACCAGTGGATCAAGTGCAGAAATGTCTGTAATTAATCACTTTTCTGGTCTGGGGTGGTGCTTCCAATGCTGTAATGTTGGGGCTTCAGAAATACATTGGAAAAGAAAGGCTGAAGAATCCCTTTCCCTGACCTCTGTATAAATTCAATCCACCCCCTGCAGTGATGCTTCCCTCACTTTACCTATTTTTTCTCCTTTTATTCCACAAACTGTTTGTTTAGGAATGTGTGTTACTGTTTCTCTGGAATTTATTTGTTGCCATCTCCAGAGTTGGTTTTACATGTTTAATTTTATTATGTTCATGAGGCAACGTTGGCAGGAACGGTGCTATAAAAAGCGTTCATTTCATGGAGTGGTACAAACATGTTTTCAGCTGAATTGATGACACTGAATATAAAACACTTCTCATTTGCTCTTCCCCTTAAGGTTTGTTTAATGAACTAAAGTTTTTCTTATTACTTAGAGGTGCAGTTCCTTCTACCCATCCAGAAAGAATATAAAACGTAATGTGCATTTATGGCTTCTATCTCTTGGAAATAACCTACTTAAGAACATTTCTCGGTGAATCTTGGGGTGTTATGGAAATTCCTCCACTCTCTTTTTTCTTACTGCTTCCCCCTGAACCCTGAACTCTTTATTGTGAATAAAAATTACTCTAAATGAGGAGATCTGTATTAAAAAGCCAGTTTGAAAGGTATCAGAATTTGGGTGTACCCAGAGAATTTGTTTGAGGTAATTTTGGGGATTGAGACCACACTTTTTTGGTCTTCAGGTTTCATCAGCACTGCCTGTGAAGAGCCATGATTTATTGAATTTAAATATATCTCTCCCTGGCAGTGGGGTTGTATTAATTAAAGTGTTCATTACTGTTTATGATCTGATACTGTGCAGGAGGCCCTTCCTCAGGGGATTAATAAGGGCTGGGGTGGAAACACCTGTGTTTCCAATGCTGTTTTCCATACATTGGTGTCTAGGGGCTCAGAGCAGTCCTGTCTCCATCCAGGACTCATCTTTCTGCTTAATTAATTTTCTGGTGGGGCTGTCCAGGTGTGCCAGGTCACGTGGGGAAGCTGGGAAGGGGAAGAAGGGGAAAAGCAGAGCCTGAAGTCAGATGATCTCTGCTGCTTTCCCATGGACAGGTGTGGACATGCAGTTAATGCCTCATCAAGGGCTTGATCTCCTGCCCACCACTTCAGCTGACCTGGAATTTAGTGTAAATATTAAAAAGAGTTTAGAACAAGCTGTTGCATAAATGACTGCGCCTTAGATCCTCACTCTTGTAACTCTTCATCCTCCAGCGTAGCTCCTTTTCCCTTATTCATTGACACAGCTCCATCTAGGACAGCTTCAGTTTGGGCAAAAATCAATCATTTGTCCAAATTGCCTCACACCTGAAGCGTAAATTAAAGTCACCAACCTCAGAGTGCCAGGGCACACCAAGGATGGGCACTGCAAGAAGGAGATGCCACACGCCTGCCTGAGCATCTGATAGACGCGGGAGACTTGGAAGAGAAAGTTTTGGAGCCAATGACTTATCAAAGCCTGTCAGAACAATCATTTTTCCCCCCAATTTCAGTCAATTGCTGCCTGACAATTGAAAAGCAGGGATTCAGAGAGCGTTCACCCACGCTGGTGCCTGATCCCCAGTGCTCTGCAGCCATATCCTTGGAATAAAGAGGAAAAGTACACATATGAGGCACCAACTGGAGTTTGTTAAACATGGAGCATATGTGTTATTTAGATTTGGAATGCGGTGAGGTTATGAAACTATTCTTGGGAAAGAAGACAAATAAATTTCTAGCACATCAAAATAATTTGTAACAAATAGATTCATGAAAAGCTTGCTGGAAGATGGGGCACGAGGCACATGACAGAGCCCTGAAATTCAGCTTCCAACTGGAGCTTCTCCATCCTGCAATGATGGAGTTCAGGCAGTTTTAGGGATGTGATTAAACACAGGGCATGCTAATGATTGGTAAAGGATTTAAATTTATTTCTGATGGACTTTGCAGCCTCCTGAGTGTGACTCGGAATCAGACTGGTGAGAACTGGAAAAGTGATTGAGTCTGAACTCAGAACTGCTCAGTGAGGACTGAATTCCAGATTATTCACTATAAACTCAGAATTCCATTGAAGTATTGTGGTCTGGGCTTATCTGTCCATGTGATTATCAGAACTGATCGCAGAACTGAGAATGCAACGTGAATTCATTTTTTATTGTATGAGAGGGGGGCAAAAAAGTTGCCAAAGGCTGCCCCCAGCCCAAATATTGTACAGTGCATATCAAATGAGATCTGAACATCAGTGATTACATTTTTAGTAGGATGAGTGTTCTGACTGAAATGCAGCAATCTGTCACTTGGCCTTTCTGTGACATTCAGTGCATTGAAATTACCAGGCAAAGATTGCTTTTTGACATGCTAAATTAACTAAGTTGGAAATTGGAGCTTTATCATGGCTGCTAATTGTTACAGGGAGAGGGAAGAGTTGCTTGTCTTTTATATTCTGAGCAGGCTATTCAGACAGCAGTTGATAAAAAAGAATAATAAAATAATGATATTCTCCAAAAGGGTCATCTCTGGAAGCAGTGGAATTGGTTAAGAGAAACCACTTTTAATCTGAGCCATGGCAGTGCTGAAGACTTCCCCTTCAATTCCAGACCAACCGTCATTAGGGCTTGCTGTAAAGAGATGGAAGACCTGGCAACTCCATTAATAAGTGAGGAAAAATGATTTAAAAGAATGTTTTAGACATTTAGAAGTTTTGGTTCAGCATGAATGAGGATGTATCACTCCTAAGTTGTTTTTTTTTTCTCTTGGTGTTGTTTCTTCAGATATGTAAAAATCCAACTTAACCTAATGTTAAATGATTATGCTTCATATGCTTTGCAAAATCTGCTGCAATCACAACCCTTATGTTTTAGTAAAAATTGAATAATGCTTTGTGTAATTATGTTTCCTTTAGCATGGGCTATATTATGTTTGCTTTCTATTGATTTTACCAAAAGCAATTTTTGTTTCCGAGACATAAATGATAAATCCGTGTAAATTGTGGCAGGTAATGGTACCAGGACCCTCTCTGTAAAGCTGAGATGTTTCAGATCTGAAATTCTATCTACTCAAGCAGTCATTATCTATAAATGTCAACAAACCTATTTATTTTTAGCTCCCAGACAAACAGGAGTTCTGGATAAACCTGTAAATGAAATTTCTGGAGGCTTTTAATTGGTATTTCAGTATCTACATCAGTGACCTTGTCGTGAGGAACAGATTTCACTGATATTTATCAATTATCTGAGAGGTCTCCAAGCTTGGCTTCCTATTCCTAGGTGTGAGATACAAATTCCTTGGCCTTATGCTAAGCAAATATTTAGAGAAATACTTGTCTGGTCTGTGTGGGAGAGTAATAGAATCAGAGAGTCTTAAAATCCCAGACTGGTTTGGGTTGGAGGGGGCCTTAAAGCCCATCCCAATTCCACCCCTGTCATGGGCAGGGACACCTTCCACTACCCCAGGATGCTCCAAGCCCTGTCCAGCCTGGCCTGGGACAATTCCAAAGATGTGTTGAAATTAAGAAAGGATGAAATTAAGAAAAGATCCCAGTCCATGAGGTCTGTCAGTCCCTACTTTTACTGTTTACCAAACAGCAAGAGTTACCAAAGTGCACGAGATGACTGTAGACATTTTGGGGTTAATACTGTTTTCAGGAGAAAGCGGTGAAGTTTCGAGCTGTCCTTGACTTTGGGTGTTTAAGAGTTTTTTGTCAGTCCCCAGGGGCAGGTGAGCAGTGTGGGCAGAGCAGCGAGCCGTGCACGTGGAGCTGTGAACAGAACGCTCTGTGGGCAGCCTGACACTGCCAGGCAAAGGGAGATGAATGGAGGCATCAACTGCTTCACTCCTGACAGGATGGGAGTGCATGAATTAGGGAGGGCTCTGCTCATTCATCCCACTCCTGCTGCGGGAGGGAGCTCCAGGTGCCGATGGCAGTTCGATGTCAGCTGATGGAATTTGGATCTGTGAGGTGTTGCTGGTCCTGCTGCCCATCCTCCCCCTGGCACTGCCATCCTGGGAGCACACCCTGAAGGGAGGGAGTGGGATGATCAAAGGGAGGGAAAGCACAGTGTGTGATTTGTGTGCAGACCACACAGGCCTGTGTAAATCTGCTCACTCCCCTGTTTGCATCCGAGGAAATAACTCTTACCCAGGATGGAACAGCGGGAATTCAGTGGGATGGTGTGAGCGGCATCCCTTCCCAATCCGTGTGGTCAGGGATGGGCAGTGTGGTGACAGCACTGCAGAGCTCCTGCTGGGACTGAGTCTAGCAAGGGATGTAGAGCTTGATGTGATGCTGATGTATTTAAAGGTTAATTTAGAAAAATGGAATATAGAATTTTTAGGAAACTGTGAGGATGTTTATTTGTCAGTTTTTTAGTTTTTCCAAATCTTATTTGGGGACAAAAGGAGCTCAAGGCACTGAGAGCTTGATCCAACCAGTGTAAGCCAAAGTGTGTGTGAGGAGAGAATGGGCATGGCTGGTCCAAGGAAAGTTTTACCTTCCCTTCTTTCCTGGGCATGCAGTGCTGCCTTCACAAGATGTTAAATTCATATTAACCCCTAAATGTCTGCAGACCTACAGCACCACTCCTCTGAAGACATCCTTGGCTTCCCTGGGCTCTGGCACGGGTGTGGAGCTCCCATTACCAAATCTGCTCCCCGTGGGCAGGGTGGAGGAACCCAGAAGTTGGAGATGTCCCATCCCTGGAAGTGTCCAAGGCCAGGCTGGACAGGGCTTGGAGAAACCTGGGATAGCGGAAGGTGTCCTTGCCTGCCCATGGGGAAGGGAACAAGATGGACTTCAAGGTTTCTTCCAACCCAAACCATTCTAGGATTCTGTGATGATTAGACATCAATAAATACATTAAATAAATGTAATTAATTAGAAAGATGAATGGTGTGACACAAATGGCATAATGCAGGGAGTGAAGAAGTGAAGAGCGGAGAGGCCGTGTTGCTTTATCACAGGGATTGCAGCTTTTTAATTACAGACTAAGTTAGTTAATACAAGTAAAGGGAGAAAATGAGACCCTTTGTGAGGAGGATACTGGGCACTGCCAAAGCCTCTCCCATTTCCTGGTAATTAGTGGGTAGGAGGCCGTGGTGCTACTCCCCTCCTGTTCCACATCTGCGTTTGTACACGTGGAGTTAAATCGGAGCAGAGGAGCTGCGTGTAGGTGGAGGTTGTGTCTCTGAAGTTTTGTCTTGAAGCTTTTGGCTCATGAGGCCTCGTGAAAGAAGTGAGAGACTGAGGACAGGGGTGTAATCACGTTCCCTAATATTTTGGCTTGCGGTGCGAAGACACCTTTTTAAAGTAATTGTTATAATTAGAGTTTGCAAAACATTTAAAGTGACACAAAGGTGCTGTGAAGGAATGTGGGGTAGGAGAAACATTCCTTTATTTTAGTATTTCAGGAAGACTCTTGATAAATTGTGAATTTAGCTATTGATAATTCGCCTTTTCAAATTTGCTCAGTATAACCTGTTCTGTTTCTGAGGGGAACCAGGGTGGAGCAGGGTTCAGGGACTGAAGAGGCTCCAAGAGACTTTGTTAAAGGGATGGAGTGACAGGACGAGGGGGAATGAAATCCAAATGACACAGTTAGAGGGTTAAATGGGATATTGGGAAGAAGTTCTTCCCTGTGAGGGTGGGCAGGCCCTGGCACAGGGAGCCCAGAGAAGCTGTGGCTGCCCCTGGATCCCTGGGAGTGCCCAAGGCCAGGCTGGATGGGGCTTGGGACAACCTGGGATGGTGAAAGGTGTCGGGGATGGAACTGGATGATCCTTAAGGTCCCTTCCAACCCAAGCCATTCCATGATTTTATGACTCAGTGCCACCTTCCAATACAAGAATTCCTCTGGTTCCTGGCTCTTGCCTTCCCCAGCCTTGGGGCTCTGACATTTGGGAGGGGATCCCTCATCCCCATCTCTGCACCCTGGTGTGCCCAGCAGGATTGTGAGAGCCCAGTGCTGCCGACAGCTCCTGATTCCTGTCACCTCCTGCCAAACCCTGAGCCATCTGTGTGGTGGTAGATGAACATCCAGAAGTCAATTGTGGGATTTTCCTCAGTGCAGGTTGCAGGAAAGGTTGTTTTGCAGGAAATTGTTGTTCAGGTGTTGGATTGAACGTTTGGCACGGGGAAGGAGTGGATTTAAGGCTGTGGGAAGCCCATCCAGCCCCCTTCACTGCTCATGGTGTTTTAGGCTGTAATCACAATTCCCTTTTCCATGGGAACCCCAGGTCATGTTCAGTGCACATGACAGCAGCAGGGAGGGGAGGATCACGATGCCAGAGCAAGCTCCATTTGACTCATTTAAGTTGTGACTTAAATATTATAAACGTTTCTGTGTGGTGAAAAACCACCTTGGCTGCTTTGGTAATGAATTATGTCAGAATAGGTTGGTGGGAGACATTTGGGCTGTGTGGTTAAACCCTTTTGTGTGGATATTTCAAAATACTTGGGGGCAGCAACATAATTTATATAAATTTATATAAAAGCATTATGTCTCTCCTATTTGCAGGCTCAGTTTTGCCTTGCTCTTTGCCTGTGAATTTGATTGATAATATTAGAAATAATAATAGTAATAATAATAATAATAATATGAGTGAGCTTATCTTGGTTTTCAGACAGAAATAATGCACTTCACTGTTTTAACTATAAACTTCCTCTGTGCTCAAATGTAAATGAGGATTTATTATTTAAAAAATGCACATTTTTTCTCATCAGTTGAGTTTTTCCCCTCTCCCCAGCTCTCCCAAGGTTTGTTTGGGATGATTTGGGTTTTGTGAAGGACCAGGGTTCTGGTTTTTGGTGTCCACCTGGAGCTGCAGGTTCTTCCCTGCCTTGTTTTGTGGCCCCTAAATGTGTGAATTTTTGAGGACAGGGCTCCCTCGCGTGGTGGCACCACGCAAACTTCAGCTGCTTCCCCTGCAAGGAAAACCCCAAATCCCCCTTTTTTTCCCCCAAAACCAGCAGTTTTCACAATTTGTGTAGGGACCTTTCCACTGCTGGAGAGGCTGAGAAAAGAGAAAACATCGCTGAGCTCTTCTGTTCCTTTTGACACAAACCATTCTGGGAATCCAATCCCCAAAAATCAAGAGATTTCTATTATTCAGAGTTCTAGAGAATTCAAGCTAAGCAATAGCAAGAGTTTAAGGAATTTTTTATTTCTGAGTGTTAGCTATTCCCGAGGCTCCAAATAAGTTTTTAACTTAAACTTGCAGGAATTTACAGGTTATTAATATGATGTTGTAGGAAAATCAGTGTGCTCAGAATAGGACAAAATTTGGCAATCAACTACTGTTTTGTCATGATTTTTAATTAAATTCCATCAGTATATGTAGCATGTCTATATATCATATATAGTGAACTGATAATATACATGTTCATATATATGAACTGATAGTATGTTAAATATATAAAAGTAAAATATATTTGTATATATTTATAATCATTAAAACTCTATATAAATCTATGTATAAAAAGATGTTTAATGTATTATCAGTTGAGATTTAAAACTTTGGCTGTGGTTCTTATCCATGTTCACCTTCACGATGTGGAACTTGGGTCCCCTCAGCATCCATTGCACCTCCAGTTTCTGCTTTTTTCCCTTAAAATTCAGCTGGTGAGCTCATCTTTCTTCTGCAGTCAGTGGGAACTAGTCCTGCTTTAAAAACTGAATTTTCATGGAGTTTAGCCTGGATGAGACACAAAAGGAAGATGGAATTTTCATCCTCCTCTCACTGTTTCAGAGTCGTAAGAGACTGTTTCATATTTCATAGCCAAAACTTGTATCATAAAACATATATTTTTTTTAATTGTAGTTATTTTCTTCTTTTGGGAAACTAGTGTTTCCTTTCTCCTAGTTTCACAATATTTAAAATTAGATTTGCCTAAAAAAGCATTGGGTTTGGGAGTATTATTTTATTAACATTTTCAATTTTTATTTTCAGTTCAATAACTGATATTTCACTGACAGATTCAAAGCCTCTTTCTCTCTATGAATAAATTATTAAATTCTCAGCTGTAGATACTCAACCCCTCTCCTCCTGGGCTGGGGTGTGGGGCTCCAAGCTTCTCTTCCTGATGTTCAGAATTCCAGAATGGTTTGAGTTGGAATAATCCCTAAAGCTCATCTCTCTCCAGCCCGTGCCGTGGGCAGGGACACCTCCTGCTAAACCCTGCTGCCACAAAAGCCAATTTCCCAAAATATTGTCTGGGTGAGGTCAGATCTGCTCCTTGGCTTCATGGCTGTGGAAAACCAGACTTTCCACAAGTAGGGAGCCACAAGCAAAGCTGCTTCTTCTTGCCTGATGGTAAACACACAATATTGGGATTTTTTTTTTTTTCCCATCATCTTTTCTGCTGAAAATTAATTAGGAAGCTGAGCTTTTAACACTGAGAGCTCAGGACTCATTTTGTCCTCTTTCCACTTGCCATGGGAGCGTGGAGAGGTGCAGAGATGGGACCCAGCATCCTCCAAGTGTCCGTGAGGAGCATCTGTGCTGTGGTGCCCGAGGCCAGGGATCACTCCCGAGACAGATGCCTTCGGAGGCACAGACGTATGTGTTTTGTAAAAAATAAAATAAAGTAAAAATTAAAATATATTACAAAAAAAAAAAAAAAGCCACCAAAACTCTTGTAGTTTAGACAGCTGGTCTGGCAGTTGGTAATGTGAAGGCCTATTAAAATATTTATGCTATTTGTTATTTAACTTCATTTGTTTTTTCCCAAGAATTTGGAAATGGGCTGATTCAATAAAATCGCGTGAGGCCGCCCGGGGTCGGGAGTGACAAGAATTGGCAGAAATTTGGGGGCACTGGCAGCACAGGGGGCTAATATTCTGTCTTTCACTCTCTCCTGAAATCTCGTGGTTCTGTTTGCCTTCTGAGCAAGAGGAGGTGCTAATAAATACGCTGAAAATATTCTCACACTTGTGCTGGGTGGAATTTTGATTCGGGAGCTGGGGCACAAAGGCCGGGCTTCGCGGAAACTTCGGAGTCAGTGACAAGGCTCCCTTTGACTCAGCCCCAGCAGTGGAAATCAGCGTTAAAAATGACACCCCCACCTCAAAGTTTCAGGGATTTGTTATTTTGGGTGCTCGCAGAACTCGCTGTGTAGGTTTTAGTGCGGGACCCAACTTCTAGAACTTCTCAGCTGTTCAAACCGTGATGCCTCAGAGCCTGGGCAAGTTTCAAGTGTAATTTAATTGTTTTCTGACAGGGAGCAGCTCTCATGGAAATGCAGAGCGGGTATTTGGACTGGAGAAAAAGTAAAACCAATAAAATTGGGTTTAGCATCCTCGGGGAATGATGATCACAGAATCCCAGAACCCTTCATCTTGGAAAAGCCCCCTCACACCATCGAGTGCAACCACTCCCAGCACTGCCAAGGCCACCCCTGTCCCCAAATGCCACATCCACATGGCTTTGAAATCCCTCCAGGGATGGGGATTCCACCTCTGCCCTGGGCAGCTGTGCCAGGGCTGGAGAACCCTCTGAGGGAAGAAATTCTCCTGATATTCACCTTAACCTCCCCTGGAAAAACTTGAGGCCATTTCCTCTGGGCCTAACCATCAAACCTGACATCAACACTTGAAAATTTACAAAAGGGAGATTTTAAAAGTTGGAGGGGAGGAATCCAGGTGTCTACTCTGGCTAAAAGTTGAACAAATTGGATTGTTTCTCATGTTTGGGGAGCTTATGCTGGATGTGCACGACCTTGTGGCCTTCAGGGGCTCACCACAGACAGCAGGAAAATGGGAAAAATTCATGATGGAAAGACAATAAAAAAGGTGTTTTCACAATAATGAAATCCAAAAGAACTGTTCACCTACAATGACCAGGTTTTGAAACAAAGAGGAGGAATGTTGAGCACAAAAGAGGGGAAAAAGAGGATAATGAATTTCCAATTTTGCTTCTTTTCTGGTGCCTCATTTGAAGGACAAGCTTCCTTGAAAAATGATGCTGATTTATGAAAAAAATAATGATTATCTAATCAATCTAGAATTCAGCTGGATGCTTTCTAAGTCCTGATGCTGTGATTTGTTCAACCCTTGGCTCGGGACAATCGAGGGCCCTGTGAAAGGTTCAGGACTGAGCCCAAGGGGTCAAACTCAGGCTACGCTCAGAGGTGGTGACAGAGCCTGAACAAATGGTGCCAGACGTGTGGAGATCAAATTAGTAAAGCCTGGTTTCGTGTTAACCAGAGATAATATGGTGTGAAATCATTTAATTAAGGAAAATCCCCAGATATTCTGGGAAGCACAGAGGAGCAGACTGGAAGGGAGGCAGTGTTGAAGTGGTCAGGGAGTGAGTGTGGGCGTCTCCACGGCCTCCTGTTGCTGCTGGAGGAGCGAGGAGAAAGCCAAGTTGTGTTCCCTGGTGGGCTGCAGTCCTGCTGGATCTGCTGTGGGGGGCTCGTTTTGGAGAGCTGCTGTTCAAGGGCTGATCTTTATTAGGGCTTTTACACCGCGGCAAGTTGTTGTTGAACTTTTATTTTAAGACTGAGAGTCTCTAACTTGTTCTCTCAGCAAGCTGTTTTCCCAGACTCACATGTGCTTCCCCCAGGATTTGTGCAGAACCTTTTTCTGGAAGCTCAGCTCTTTGGTGTGTTTTTCCCTCTTCCAGCTCCTTGGAGGGTTTGGTCCCACAATGTTTGACACCAAAATCTGGTTTAAGCTCCAACTGTGGGGAAAGCTCTTCCCTCTTCCTCTTCCCTTCCTCTATTAATTTTGAACTTCTGTAGAATCCTGGGAGAGTTGGGGTTGGAAGGGTTTTTTCACTCACAGTGAAAATTATCCGGAGACACTTTCTTTTTTGGGAAGTGTAAATCTTTATTTTAAAGTCATTTTAGTGGAGCTGCATTTTCTCCCTCTTCATCCCTTTTGCTCCTGTGAAGGTTGGAAAAGCAATTTATAGCCTGAAGATCTCTCAGCATTTTTAAGGGTTCTCTTGAATCTTATATTCCTTCTTTAATTTCTTGGGGTCATTTGAACGCACAGTAACTTATTGAAGGGAGAGTGGCTGCAAATCCAGTACCTGGCTTGTCATTTTTTGCTGTTTGAATAGATAAAATTTGTATTTTTGCTTTTGTTACTAATTTCCTTTAGGAATAGTTTTCCTTAAAATATTGAGAAACTATAACTATATATATATGTAAATTTAAACTATTTACATGTTTTTCTTTCAGACATAGAGGGTAGAGGAATGCTGATGACAAAGGTAGCTGGTTTTGGAAAGAATTGAACTTTTTCTTGTACCTCAAAAGAAAACTTTCTGAGCAGCTCAGGGAGCTCCAAATATAGATTTTCAATTATTGCAATTACACTGATCTTTGCCTTTTACCAAATGACTGAGGAGGAAAGTGGTCTGAAAAGGGGTTGATTTGGTTAAAAAAATGAACAGAAAATATGATGATGCATGGCCCTGACAATGCTTCCCCGTGTAAGGCAGTGTGATGTGTGTCAGCAGTTCCTCCTCAAACCCACCAATGTAAAAGCTTAAAAATTCTCTCCTGATCCTTCTTCCTCTATTATGTACTGCATAATTCACGTTGAGGAACTAAAAATAAAGCCAGGCTCTTTACAACACTGTGCACATGCTGGAGTGGAGTAAACACGTGTTCAATCTGTTCCGAGCTGCCTGATTAAAATAATCGTGGTGTGAAGGAGGGAGGCAGGAGGGGCACAGCCGAGCATGTCAGAGAGCACAGAAGTGTTGAAATGCCCTTGAAAATTAAAACTGTGGAGGCTGTGCATGTTAAAATTATTAGGGTTCACGTGGGTGCAAAGATGTTGACAACTTGAACTTGAAATTTCTTACAAGTGTGGCCTTAAATAAATTTGGATTAAATCAGCAACAGGAGGTGAAACTGTGTTTGATGAAATTGTCTGGCAAATTGGTTTTAAGTCTGGAATTTCATTTTCCAAACAGAACACTGTGGAGAGGGCAGCAACAAGCAAAAATGAACTGCAAGTTATTTTACTGTTTGGGGAGACAAGAGACTCTTTATAGTTCTGTTCTAAAGCTTAATTTTTAGGACTTGTATAAATAGAATCCAATCCACCAGCTGATTTGGAGAGGATAATCCATCAATATTTAATTTGGTAAGAAAGAAAATGCTTTAAAATAATAAATGTAGTTCATGAATCAGATGCACCATTGAGTTCCGTTATTAAATGTAGATGTATAATATCGGTGGCCTCATGTTTGTTATTTTAACAATTCTAATTAACTTCTGGTAATTGTGGTGGACCTGCTGCCAGCTATCCTGGCTATGATCATTACTCAGGGTTATTATTTTCTGTAGACAGGCAGTGAATAGAGGAAGTTTTATGGCAAACCAAACTTAAATAGCACAAGTAGGTTTTCTTGTTGAGGTCTTTCTGCAGCTGCAAAAATTCTGCCCCATTTCAGATGGGAAAGTGTCACGGGATGCAGTTTCCCATCAAAGACGTGCCCTGTGCAGGAGAGAAAACCCCAAAATGTTGTGAGATCCAATTTCTAATTAATTGAGGTTGCTGCTATCTAGAAAAGTTGGAAAGATTTATTCTTCTGCCACAGCAGCTTTTCCACAGGAAGGAACAGCTGCAAACACAGACATTTATTTCAGCAGAACGAAACCCCACAAAACTTTTCACTTGAAAAAGAAATTTCTAAGGTACATTTTCAGTGGTCTTCAGGGTAGGTTGTTCTTGTGCCTCTTCAGAGTGAGTGGAACTCGGCACCAACTCCTTCTAGAACAATGGACTTTCAAGAATCCATCACACTCCTTAGCAGAAGGTTGGCAATCTCCGAAGTGATGCTCTCATCTTTTTGGCTGAACAGGTGAAGGCAGGAAAAATGCGCTGGAGGCAGAGCAGGTCTGGGGTGTGTGGGACCATCAAGCCATGGATAAGGACTTTGGGACAGTCTGGCAAGATCTGAAATCTGGTGCTGGAAAAAGGGAAAAACCCACTTTTCTAGCATTTAGCGTGTGAGTGGATGTGAGGGACAGATGTTGTTTATTTTAAATTTGGAAATAGAAAATTATGCAAGGAAGTGGATTTAATCCCCCAAGTGTGTTTGGGGTGAAATTGGAGACTCTAAAATAAAAAGGCAACTCGGAGTGGATTTAGGGACTGCAGCTGGTGTTTGTGACACCCTGAGAGTACAAAGTCAGGCTCTCAGAGGGACATTTTGGCACCGAGGGACAGTGCCCATTGAAACAACCGCTAATTCCCTGTGCCAGCTGCACTTCCCTCAAAGCACATTGCACGGAGAGAGAGATACTGAACCCCTTCTGAGCCTCATCAGAACATCCACACAGCTATTGCACAGAATCTCCAGGTTGGGAGAGACCTTCAAGACCCTCGAGTCCAACCCATGTCCCAACACCTCAACTAAACCCCGGCAACCACTGGGTGCCACATCCAGTCCTTTTTTAAACACATCCAGGGATGGTGACTCCACCACCTCCCCTGGCAGATGATTCCAGTACTTCATCACTCTTTCAGTGAAAAACTCTTTCCTAAAATCCAACCTAAATCTGGGGCATCTTCAAAGTGTTTCAGTGCTTTGGAGTAGATCTTGGAGGTGTTGTGACCTCCTTTGGTGCTGCTTTGTGTCCCTCTGGATGGCGTTGGGGTAAAATGAAGCTCCCACATCCCAGGGATCTTTTCCTTTCCTCCTGCCCATCACAGCAGCCAGGGGAAACTCCAAGTTCACACAGAACCTATGGATTCCTCAAAAGAAATTAATCCCGAGTGGTTTTATCTCATTTTCTGTGTGTTGCCTACTGCAATTTGGGCTCTTAATTTGTTTTTGCAAATGATGAATTTGATTTCCTGATGTCAATGAGTGTCTGCCTGTCGGAAGGCTCCAAGCATGACTGGCATAATAAAATTTCTTTCTTGTATTAGAGTTGGAACTTTGTGTATTAAGAACTTCTCTCTGTCTGGTAGCTAAGATCAGATGGCAGATCTTCCTCTATCTCGACTCCAAGTTGTAGTTAATCTTTATCATCAAAGGGAATAAGAATGATACTCAGCAGGGTACAACAAGAATAGAAAAAATAGGTAGAAAATTTACTAAATGGCAAATCTCAGTAATTTTCTTTTTTTTTTTTTTTTTGACTCACTGCAAGATCCAGCATCTATTGCTAAAGAAATATTTGTGACCTCTTAGGGGTTTCTTTTTGTTGTTGGAAATGGATGGAATGTGTGGATCTTGGGGGTTTTTTCTCTGCTTGAAATATAAATCTGGTTTGTTGTTGTTTAGAAAGTGTTCATATCAGACCTATGTAGAATTCTACAGTAGAATTCTGCTTTTTAGTTGGTGGGGACGATACAGAATAAAACATGATGCCCTCAGCTGCTCTGAGCAGATGGGAGACTTATTCTGAGTGGATTTTTAGGTGTCCAGCTGAAGTTTTTGTTCTCAGGTAGGTGCAGTGAAATCATCCTGTTCTCCCCCACAGGAGAAGTGACACAGTTGTCCCTGGGGGCTGTTCCTGGCCCCTGGGTGTGAAAATGCTGCTTCCCAGTTGGAATATTGTTTGCAGACAGAAGGGAGGCACCCATGGAATTGTCCAGCTTGGAGAACCCCTCCAAGGCCACCGAGCCCATCCCTAAACCCTGTCCCCAAGTGTCACATCCAACTCGAGCCAGTCAGGTTCTCAAATTTCCAGCAGTTCTCCCTCGACAGTTTATTTTTTTTTAATTTTTTTTTTTTTATCTACATCTCAATTACATAGCGAGATGTTCTTTTTAAAAACTTGTTTGTTATTAAGATATAAATCTACTTATTTTAGTCATGTAGTGCGTGGCGGCGTAATGCAATACAAGAAGATTACAAGCTGATGGTGAGATGTTAATAACAGTAACACAAAACATTAAGGCAAGTGACATTTACATAAGTATCTTGATCTTAATACATGTAATTTACATATGAAAATTTAATCACCATAGAGATAAACAGCTGCAATGTTTAATTAAACTCTCCACACAAAATCAGCCTGCAAGAAGTAGTTTGTCACTGCTAATTTATCACAATTCTCACAAGTATTCTTTAAAATAAAAATGCAAAATAAATGACTCTTATTGATAATTTAACTTCTGGTTACTTTATCGTATTCTCAACAGGCTTTGATGATACAATTACAATATGAAGATTCCAGGCTCATTTTCTCACCATTTAGGAGACAAAACATAAATACATGGAGAAGAAATGTACTTGTTTACAGACTGAAGGGTCAGCAGCGTGGCAGTGCTGGAGCACAATTTAGGCAAATTTAATGCTGTGATAAGTTATGTGCAATGAAGGGCTGGGAGTCCCTCTCCGTGGGGCTGTTTGAGGAGAAAACAATTAGAGGTGAAAATTAATGCTGGAATTATCCTGGAGCTGGAACAGGCTCCACATCCCTCCCCAAACCACATATTTTGGGAATCAGAGATGTGCTGACATTCAGGAGTTATTGAAGCCCAGACTTTGGTTTTAAAGCCAAGTGAAGTGCTCGGTGTCTTGAAAGAAACAATTTCTACGTCTTCCCGGGGATTCTTCAAGGAAATTAAAATTAGAAGGTTGGCTGTATCCTCTTCACAGCACTAACAGCACAAAAAGAGATTTTTGGTGACTTCAGGGTAGGTGGATAACAGCAAAAAAATAGATTTTGGTAATGCTGGGGTAGGTGGGAATGGAGATATTTAACATTTAGTACCTGAAAGTGCATATTTTTAGGTGTGAAACTTATTCTCTCCCCAGAAGAACAAACTGCATAATGAGGCTGTGTCAGATGCAGCTTCTGCATATGCTGAGAATTTATATATTGTTTATGTATAAATGTACTGAATTTCCTGTCCCATGGCAGGAACTCTGGGGAACCTTGGGCTGCATTTGGCAAATTCATTTTCATGGACCCAAGGCAAAGGTGACCCTTGGAAAATCAATGTTTTCACCTTGGGTTTTGACTTTATTTATTGCTCACTTCCCTTTCTGTGCAAGTTTTGTTTAAGGATGTGATCATTTAAGGTTATTTTTGTGCCTAAAGATGATTCCCAGACCATACAGAAAAAAATGGGGTTATTTTGTCCTGATTTTAAAAATCCTTGTTCTCAATTATGAACCTGTTTAATTAAAGCAAAACGGGGCCAAATTCAGCTTTTTATTTATAAATGAACCTTGCAGGAGAATTAGATATGAGGAAAAATCTCTAGTAAATAGAGATTAGGAGGTCTTGGATAAGATAACTTGATACCATGCTGAAAAAATAACCAATTTTAAAGCAATACAACTTTTTTTTTTTATTTGTTTTATTCCAAATTTGAATTTTGCTGCATAGTTGGAATTAAAAAAGAGGAAATGGACAGTTTAGAAAATGAAAATCATGGGAGAGATGCAAATGTTTCTCTCTTAGTGATGTTCTTTACAAAACCACTCAAAATTGAAAAGGAAATATTCTCAATATTAGGAAAAATCTATTTCACCTTTGATTTTGGTGTGGTTTGAATGTGTTGGTGGAAGTTGATCCTTAGTGGCAATTTCCTGGCTCTGCTGTTAATAGCTCTGTGATACAATAAATATGCTCAAGATTTCAGCTAGAACAGAGAGATTTAGGCACAGTTCCCCAGCAATTCCAATATTTGTGTCCAACAAAGCAAGTGGAATGAAGATTTCAAGGAGAAATTCTGGATTCCCAACATTTTCAATTCCAGGTTAGGACAGTTTGGTGAGAAACATGAGTAGGTGCAGGATCTGTCAGTGCTGAGAGAAGAGGTGCTAATAAAAAACGGAGTTTTGAATAGATATATTTACATATCTATATATTTGGAAATACATAATTATAGTCAAAAAATAAAAAAAGGTGAATATCTTTATAAAAATAACATTTTCCACTATTGTTTTGCAGTCAACATAAGTGCTTATGTTTCATGGTTTCACCTGAATGTGTTTGTAAAGTTATTTAATTCAGCAATTTGAGCTGTCATTGGTTTATTACTGTTAAGCAATTGAGTAAAATTAAATTACAGGCCCTCTATGAGTTATTTTTTTAGCTCATAACTCTCCAAAACTCAGAAAAACCAACAGAAATCTACTCTGCAAGATATTCTTGCTGGGAGGGCAGCATCTATTCCAGTAGAAAAAAGATGGCCAATTCCAAGTAGAATTCAACAATAGTATTCCCCACACTCCAAAATGATTTTTTCCATAATTTTTTTTCCATATTTTTTTCCATACCCCGTGGTATCTTTTCTATATTTCTTCAAAGTTCTTTGCCAATACAGGGCAGGAATGTCTATTTTTCCATTTTGAAGGACTGCAAGTTGAGGTTTTTCTGCACTTAAACCATTATTAAGCAATATTTTAATTAAATTTTGGATAGACATCAGCCTCCAGCATCCAAGCTAACCTGGTTATTTGGAAACCCTTTATGGAGAACGTTGATGGTGATGTGTTAATTATATTTTTATAATGCCTGATTGGGGTAGGGGATGTTTTTCCATATGGGAACGTGGGATTTCTCCTTCTGGATGGTCAATGGGAGACAGAAAATATGGGCATCAGCTAACTTGGAGTCATTAAGGATTCAGGAGCTCCAGCATCCTGCACAATCAGGTCCAGCTGCACAAATCCATTCATCCATGAGACAATGATGACCAAGGAATAGATATTTTAGATTGTTTTTGGTTTATTGCCTCGTGTTTGTGCAGCACGATGCTGAGCTGGTCTTGAGGGTGCTGCAAGAAGGGGCTGTGGGAAACGTGTGAGAGAATGTCCTGTGGCTTTCCAGATGGATCATGGAATCATGTGGGATGGAGAACACCCTTAGGATCCAGTCCAGCCTAACGGGTGGGTTTTGTTAAATTGATGCCTGGAGTGTGGAAGCTCTGTCCAGGCAGGAGGCCTCATTCCAAATATAAAATATATCCCCATGAAAGCGGTGCAGGGTTTCCAGGCTGGTTTTTGGGCACCTCAGCCCCTGCTTCTTCCTCTTCCTCATTGGCAAGTGCCTTCAATCAGTGTTCCTGAGCTGTGTGACCCTTCCCATCCCCATCTTGTGCTGGAAACACTCCTGCAGCTCCCATGGCATCCCATAAAATCCCATCCAGACTGGACAGACAGACAGACAGACAAGCTGATCCCTGGCAGATCCAGGGATGCTCAGCAGGACGTTCCCTCCTCCCTCCGCACCGCGTTCCTTTGGGAAACCTTTTGAACAGCACAGGCTTGGTTTGTCCATGCTGTTATCCCTGTAGATCCCATGTAATCCTGGGAATTCGTGTGCACAGCCCCACAGCCCCTGGGCAGCATCGTTTGCTGGGCCCTGGAGACCCCGGGCTGATGGGGTGACCCCAACATGTCCCTGCCCTTTTGGTGGAGACACATCTCTATCCTGCTTAAGAGGAGGCTTTCTGCTGGCTGTAGATGAATTAACTGCTGTGTTGATTAGATTTACAAAATCTTTCAGGATAAAAGTATTAAGGAAATACAGAATTATCAAAATCCAGCTCTGAAAAATGCAGCATCCTCTCCTGTCTGGCAAACCAGAGGCATCAGTAGAGCTGTGGACCAGCAAGGAGATGATTTTATTGTGCTTTTTAAGTGACAAAGTGTGAGAGAAAGTCTGAAAGGGCTGGACTATCAAGGACTGTCTCCTTTAACTACAATCTCCATCGTGCTGGATATAAATCTTTGTTGCCAGCAGCATAAACATAAATTGAAGCAGTGATTATAATGCAAACCCACTTTATTTATCCGCAAAATCCGCTCACGCTCCCGGTGCAAGTGTAGATTTTCTCCTGTGAGAAGTGATCGGTCCCTCGGGACATCTTTTCTCCCTGTCCCTTGATGATGTCAGCGAGAGGCTGATTAGCTGCTGACACATGAAATTATGGGGGATCAGGAAGGTTAATGAAAGGCTTCTCTCTCCAGCCATGCCCATGCCCCATCTCCCTCTCTCCTCCTTGGCTTTGGGTGGTTTGGTGACCTCAGTGACAAAGTCAAGAGAGAAAATGCACACTAGCATGGCAGTACAGCCTAATCAGTAGTTCTCTGTTAATATCTAATTATTTAATAAAGAGGGGATGAATTATTTGTGGCCCAGAGTTTCCCCCAACGAGGGCTGCTCCACGGAAGTGCTGTTCAGCTGTCCCCGCAGTGCTGTCATTGATTAGCTCTGTCATGTTGAATATATTTTTGCCCGTGTGATTTGCATAGGAAATCCTGGTTTGTGTTGAAGGCAGAGGATTTGTCATTCCCAGGAAGAACACGGGGTTGGGCTGGAGTCACCAGGGGACAGGCTGACCTGTGCAGGTCCAGTGGGACTGTCTGTGCTCTCGGTGGTGGTGCCTGGGAGGTCAGTTTGGAGAGGGCTCATTGCCAGCCTGCTGTGACCCCTGAAACTCCTCTATGTTCTTCCCAATTATCCTCTATCAGGAATATCTGGTGTGGAGATACTGATTTTACAGTTCTTCATCTCCATCTCTGTGTCCATAAATCAGATTTTCAAGGATTTTTTTCCTTGTCCTTCTCATAGAACGCTGTGAGTTGGAAGGGACCCACAAGGATCATCAAGTCCAACTCCTGGCCCTGCACAGCCCCAAAATCACACACCAAGAGGATGCTGTAGGGTCAAACTGTGCCTTGTCTAATCTTCTTTCTTCTCCCCTGGCCTCTGCCTCGGATTGCAGTCCCTGGGAGCTGTGGGTATTTGTACCCATTAATTTAAATCATCCTCCTTTAAGGGTGGTTCAGCTTGGGAAAGATTTTCTGAGTTAGCACAAGCCTGACCTTAACATATGTCAGGCTTTCCACAGGGTGGGTGAAGATTATTTCCATACTAATTACTGCTCCAAACGTTTTCCCTTCTCAGTTACACCCAGTTCCTGCAACTCCTTCCTCTTTGGGTTTTCTTTCATATCACACTCCAACCATTTTGATCTTTTATCTTCCTGTGGGGGTAAAAAAAAAGTGCTTGAAAATTTGTTTTAATTAAAGAATTCTTCTCAATATAAATGAAAAAAAAAATATTTCAGAATAAGAATTTGAGTTCTGAAGTTCAGTTCAGAATTTCAGTTTTGGCTGCCCCATCCTGGAAGTGTTGAAGGCCAGGTTGGATGGGGCTTGGAGCAATTGGGTTGGGAGATAAAATGAGATAAAATTTTGTGTCCTGGCAGTGAAACATCTGCTGGATGGCTCCTTGGAGACTTCCTTGTGTCTCTGGACCACGCTGACCTCAGGGCACTCCCTGGGATGGTTGGGAAGGGAATCCTGAGCCAGGAATGGGAGCTGAGGGTCCCTTTTGTCCCTCTGGAATAAGTGACACAAGGGGTGCAGCAGCAATGTGGATGCTGGCCAGAGGAAGGGAATTATTTTACAGGCAGAGATGTGGGAATAACTCACCTAGGCTATATAAAAAATGTGATTGTGGAATTGTGGGCGCTAAAGGGGTGGGTGGCAATGTCGGTGTCTCAAACCTGGAGCTCCAGGTGTGATCCAGGGGAAGGCACAGATATTTACTGGGACCAAAGCAGTCCTACAGAGGCTTCTCTTTATCTTTTCTTGTGGTTTTTCCTGTGCTGGTTTTCACCCCGTTGTTGGGCAGCTCCAGGAGCGTTTGGCTGTGTTTGTGTGGGATTGAAACGGGCCAGACCCACGGCCCTGCTGGGCTCCTGGTAAACACAGATCCTCTGCTCAGGGGAGATGTGGAGTCTCTCTCTCATTCCCAAATCCATGGCAAACAGACTCTGGCTCAGCTGGAGGGCCAGGGGCCTCCACACCACTCTGGAGTCAGCTTTTTCCAGGAGAGAAAATTCAGAGAGGGGAGAAAATGCCTCCTGCACTTGGGCTGCAGGCAGGACCTGCTGCCATGGAGAAGCTCTCCAGGGTTCCACCTGGAAAGTGGGATTTTAAAAATTATTTGGCTGTGTGTTTTGGCTCAACTTTTGTTCCCCTTAGCATGTGTGTGAGCGTAATTATTTTAAACGTAACAGTGTGAAGGATTGAAGTCCCATAAAATAAGAGAAAACTTTTTTTTTCTTGTCATTTAGGGTAGAGCAGATAATATAAAATTATTATTTTATTTATGCTATATTTATTTATTTATTATTTATTTATTAATTATTTTCTTTATTTATGCTATAAAAGCAGATAATTTTATTAAATTTTTATTTAATTTATCAATTAAAATTCATTAAAATTAAAATAAAATTAAAATCAAATTAAATAAATTAAAACAATTGATTTTATATCTTTATATATAAAGGTATTTTTTATATCTTTATGAGTATTTTATTTTTTTTATTTCAAAGTAAAAAGCCCATGGGCAGGGCAACAATGGAGGTTTTTTAAGCTGAGCTCTCAGGACCAGCCCTTTCTCCACAGCCCATCTTGTCTGGTTGGGATGGAGAGTTTGGAGCATGATTTTCACAAACTTTCCATAGATAAAGTGTTTTCCCTTGTGCTGTTTCAGTCACCCCGAAATAACCACAAATAACAAGTCCAAGCTGTCAATATCCTGGTTTTGTACCTTCAGCTCCTGACTGGAGCAATGGGACAAGGTCCTTTGTAAATATTGTGATTTCTCTACAGCACCCTGAATGAAGCTCATGAGGTGATTTAGGCTTGAAGCTTCTGGGGAAGAGATAATTATTCTTTTATTATTATAATAGATCACAATAAACTCAGTTTGCACTTCTGCAATGGGGAGTGTGCTAGCTGGAGGAGTGAACAATCATTCTTTTACAGTGTTATCATAGAAAACCAAAAAGCATCTCATTTTCTAGGCTGCTTCTTTTGCACATCCTCTTTAAATTGATAAATATTTATATTCCAATCTGGGATTCTGTTTGGAGCATCAGCCACAGCAATGATCCAGTGAGCATCACTTGATCTTGAGAGAGCTGATTTTTGTGCGTGCAAAAGTGTGCAAAGGCTTTTCTGCCTGATTTTGCACAAGCAAGCTTACAAATCTGGGTTAAAAACAAATATTCTAAACAAAAATGCATGCTGGTGGCATCTGAAGAGCCATTTCTGTGTGAAAATACCAGAATATTGATGTTAAAAGAGTTATTATATCACTCAGTACCTGTGGAATCTGGCTCACAGCTGAAATAATTGTTGATAAACCTCTGCAATCCCCTGAACATTTTCATCAAAACTACTTCTGGATTGTTAGAGGAAAAACTTATTAAACTTGATATTATCAGGAAAGTTCTGCCTTTATCCACATGCTATGGATTTTAGCTGAAAAAAGTAGATTTAGATGGGATTTTAGGAAGGAATTCCTGGCTGGGAGGGTGGGGAGGCCCTGGGGTGCCCAGAGCAGCTGGGGCTGGATCCCTGGAAGTGTCCAAGGCCAGGTTTGGAGCACTCTGGGACAGTGGAAGGTGTCCCTGCCCATGGAATGATGAACTTTGAAGTCCCTCCCAGCCAGCCCATCCTGGAATTCCGTGATTCTCCAAAGCCTTTAGCTTTTCCCACTCTCTGTGACCCGTTTGAAGGGCAGGGCAGGGCAGATCAGCCCCCTCCTGTTTCAGTGCCCACTACCCATTCCCAGAATGGTGGTTGATTTATTTTTTAAAAAAAAAAAAGATTTACACAGATTTTGTGCCCCAATTAGCACTGCTAATTGGGGCACACAAGCAAATTGCACTCTACCCTGTGGAGATTGTCAGGCAGTCAACCAGAGCACTGAGTCACCACGAACATGACTCTAACCCTGAGCTGGGGCTTAATCAGGTGCAAAATCCGAGGAGGTCCCTCCAGGAAGGACACAGTCCTCTGCTGGGTATCAATGAGAGAAGATGCTTCAGGGGTTTTGATAAACTTTAATTTTATTTTTTTTTTCCTTTTTTTTTTTTTTTTCAAAGGCCAGAGTTTATAACAAAACCCTGGGTAGCTGGGAAGGAGATTGCTGGTAATTCAGTGTTTTAAATTAAAAGAGGGTTGGCTTAGGTTAGATATGAGAAAGTTTTTACAGTGAGGGGGGTGAAACACTGGCAAAAGTTTTCCAGAAAGGTGGAGAGTGTCCCATCCCTGGAAGTGTCCAAGGATGGGGCTTGGAGCATCTGGAAGAAGGCTGGAAGCAAATCTTGGGTTATTTTGGTTTTGGAGGTGCATTTTTGAGCTGTCAGCATCACAAAAGGCCGGTGCTGTGAGAGGGAAGTGCAGGTGGTGCTTCCCATCCCTTTCCTGAAGGAAGAAATCTAAAAAGTCCCTGACCCCACTAAAATATTGGTTCTGATTTTGTGGCGTCTTGGAAGACCCAGGAATTAATTTGGGTCCATTGTGGTGCACCTGGAGAAAGAAAAACAGGTTTAAATAACTGCCAAACAATTATTCTTTATTTTGAATACATAATTAAATCAAGTCAAACCTTTTCTACTTTTTTCCACCACAGGAAGGATCTCCTTATATAATGGAGGCATTTTCTCCAATATGCAGCTAAAGGAATATAATCCAAAAATCCTGTCTCAAAAATCATGTGTGAATCCTGTAGCACAAGGAATTTTTCTCTTTGTCACTGAATCCAGCATGGAAAACTCCCTCCCCTTTCCCACCTCCAGGTAATGGGCAGCAGTGTCCACTTGAAGAGTCTTTTTTTGGGGCTTTGGAACCCATTTTGATAAGAAAGTGGAGAAAATTGTCATTCAAAGGTGTGGTTTAGGTGTAGGTGGTTTTGCTGCTTGAGGGGCAACGTGACCAGGCATTTTAAAAAGGAGAATATGGAATCAGGGAATGGTTTGGGTTGGAAAAACCCTTTCAGGGTTTGAGTCCAACCATTCCCAGCACTGCCCCTTGTCCCCAAGGGCCACATCCACATGGCTTTAATCCCCTCCAGGGATGGGAGCTCCATCCCTCCCCTGGGCAGATGTGCCAGGGCTTTCCATGAAAGAATTTTCCCAAATATCCCATCTACATCTCCCATTCAGGTAATATTTTCATGTTCTATTGCTTTATGAACAATATTCTATAATATTCTATAATATTCTATAATATTCTATAATATTCTATTGTGAGTCACTGATTCAGAATTTTTGTCCATTTTTACAGAGTGTTGTATTAGAAGCCACAGCACACATAAGTGCACAAAATGTGAGAAATAATGTCATATTTACCATAAAACGGATAAATTCCATATATATTACAGGCTGAATGTTTTTATCCCTGTTTTTTGGGTACGATTGTTGCTTGTTGTAAATCATTAAATCCACTAGATGGTGGTAAAGACCATCGACTTTATCCTCCTGCAGCAAGAAAATAAAATGAAGCCGTGAAAAAAGTTAGGAATACATTAAAAAAATAAACCCCAAACCCATATTTGCCTTTCTGTGGTGTGAACTGCAACCCAGAGCAGACATGAGAAAGCAGTGATGCTTTTGGGCATCATGTGATGAGGAGCTCCCCAAATGAGAGGGTTTTGTCAGGATAAATATCGGGTCAGATGATTATGAATCACTGTGGCAAGTTTTAATACAGATCAGAACCTAAATTAATCCTGCTCTAACTCATGGATCGTGGCTCTCCTTTGCCTTGGACACAAATGAATGGTAAACAATATTTTGGCAATATTTAGGTTAATCATGTAGAACTGATTACTCGAGAAGAATGCTATTATCATTTAGCCAATTTATACCCTGCTCTGTGACAAATGAAAATTAATGTTGCTGTTTTTAAGATATCAAATGGGTCATGATTTTAAGAAAAATGATTACCCCTAAAGATAACTGATAATGATGGCTAAAGGCAAGGAGATCTGAGCAAGTTAGCAACATCCATAATTCCCTAAGTAATTCAGTGGAAAAGCAAATAGAGCTTAGTGTGTCGGGTGGCTAAACAGGCAGCACTTTAGGTATTGTTTGTTGGGTCTTTTTGTTGTTGTTTTAAGTGTAACATTCCCCATTAATTATTTGTTAGTCATTTCCCATTAAAACAGGCGTGATTGATGGCTTTTCCCACATTTAGTAAGCGAAAGCAGATTTCTGGAGTTGAGTACTGTGTGATTTTTTGGTGCAGATGCAATAATTTATATTCCAGAATTGGTTCTTCTTGTTGGTAAGGAGTTGTGGAGTGGATCTCTGCTGCCTCAGTGCTGTGCATTGCTAAAGAAATGTTTTGCAGTGAGCACCAGAGGTGATGTGATGAAAATTGCCTCAGGCATTTGCAACAAGTGAGGGGTGAGAAACCCAACCAGAACAGGCAGGGAATTAAGGTTTGTAAGGAAAAGAAAATGTTCCTCCTTCTAGAAAGATGTGTTTTATATCAGAGGACTGGATAGGAATTAGGCATGGATGCTGAAATTAGGCAAAGGATGGCTGAAAAGCTGTTAAACAGGAAGGAATTTATCCTCCATCATTCCCAATTCCCTCGGGGAGAGAGCTGATCCCTGTGTGCCTCTGTGTGAGGCTGGATCACTCCAGAGCTCAGACTTGCTGCTCCTGTGTGTGTGGCAAGTGTTTCCCTGCTTTCCCCACAGAATTGTTTTGAAAGGTCTTGACCTTTTGCAGAACCAGAAAAATCCCTGCCAGTCCAGTTCTTCCTCTGTAAAATCTTTGGGAGTGGTTGATGCATATTCTGGAATCCATGGGTGAGCTTCCTGATGGAGACAGAGCACCCAGGGATTTCAGACAACGTTCCCATGTTTGCCCCAAATCCCTTCTCTCTTATAAAAATTACATTGCATGCTGTCATTTTACCATGCACTGATTATCAGGACAAAACTTTATCGATTTTAACAACTTTTGAAAAGTAGGCATGCAAAAGGGGGCTTTTTGGGGGGGATTATGTGATAATTATGGATCTTTTAGGATGGCAGACAATCTCTCCACTGCTGACTTTCCTGTGCACCAGGACAGAGGGATTTGGGCTGTTTTTAGAGCCATTTCTTTGCTTGTCCCCAGTTCTTTGGGTGACAGGCAGGGCCCATTCCGGCCAGCACCAAGTGGGATGGATCAGGATCCAAGCCAGAGCTGACCTTTGGGAGCTGGGGGTGATTTGTGGAGCCTTGGAACTTGCATTTCTCATGGCTCACAGCAGCACTTTCACTCTTATTTCTTTTCCAGCAGGGTGCTGACCAGCTCTGGTACCCAGGTAGGGCATTTTTAAAAGGCTGCAAAGGAACACTCACGGTCAGAGCAGTGCTTGAATCTCAGTTTCTTTGGAGGACTGGTCCTGGCAACATTTCCTTTGCAAGCTACCCAGGGATGGAGCAAGGGTTCATTTTGTGGGGCAGTATTTTAACTAGATGTTTAAAAAGAAGACAAGAGAAGGTTCCAGTTAAACCTTGGAGTCTCTTCCAGCACCTAAAGGGGTCTGGGAGAACCAGAGAGGGACTTGGGACAAGGGCCTGGAGTGCCAGGACAAGAGAGAACACCTTTAAGCTGCAGGAGGGTGGATTTAAATCAGATATTGTGAAGAAATTATTGGCTGTGTGTGGTGAGGCCTTGGCAAGGGTTCAAGGCAAGGTTGGAGCAGCCAGGTCTGGTGGAAGGTGCCCCTGGCCATGGAGAGGTGGGACCAGATGGGCTTTTAGGTCCCTGCTGCTTCATACACAGAATGTCCTTTTTGAACACTCAGCCCTTATCTGTTGTTTCGGGGTCTTTTACTGAAGTTCATGGCAATGAACAAGAAAAATCTTGATGGATGAGGAAGCAGTTGGTCAAAAACCTTGTCAGGAAAATTTGGGTGCAGTTTCAACAGTTCCTAAAGAGCCATGGGGAAAAAGCCCTGAGAGCAAAGGGATTTCAAGGCAAAAGTGATGTCAGGTTTCATTGTCAAATTCTTGCTGTGGGAAAGAAACCCTGCAGATGTGTGGCTGAGGAGGGAACCCCTGGGAGCCCGAGGAGGGCCAGGGCACTCCCAAACCAGCAGCCACCAGTGCCCACGTGGGGTGGGACCAACCTTGGAGCTGCAGCAGAAGCAAGGAAGGAGGTGGGATTTTGCTCAGCAAAGGATATGACCCTGCAAACTGGTTGAAAAATGCCAGAGAAATAGAAAGAAATGTAAATGGAGGTAATAATAAATAAATAAAAAAAATAGAAAAATAAATGGAGATAAATGTGAAGTGAGGGAAAGCTTCCGTGAGCAGTGTAAAGGCTGCTGGGCAATAAAGTAATTCAAAAAGTTCTCATTAGTCCATTTAATGTGACTAATCCCATAATTTATATTTATTTTTATTTATATTATTAATATTATTAATTTATATTTTATTTATATAAATATGTATTATATATATAACATAATACATAATACGTAATACATAATACATAATATATAATATATAATATATAATATATAACATATAACATATAATATATAGTATATAGTATATAATATATAATATATAATATATAATATATAACATATACTATATACTATATACTATATACTATATACTATATACTATATACTATATACTATATACTATATCATATATTATATATTATATAAATATATTATATAAATATATATTTATATAAAATTTTATTTTTATTTTTATAGTAAATTATATATAAACCCATCAAAACAGAGTCTGAATAATAAAACCAAATATTTTTGGTTTTATTTGTGTATGTGTTTTGGTAGGGTTTCAATGCCAGATTTTTCCAAACCATTTTTTGTCAATCAAGAAAGAGTTTCCTGAAGTATTTTCTCCTCTTCTATATAGCAGACATTTTGCAGAAGCAAGGTAACTCCCAGAAGGCACCATCTGATCTTCCCATCCTCACAATTCCTGGAGGAATGACTGAGGTTTTCCTCTCCCAGGAGATTTTTACAAGTTTCAGATCTGGCAGACTTAAGTTGATGACAATTTCTAGGTTGTGTCCTGCCTCTGAGTTGTTACTGAAAGTGCAAAGTGGCTCCCAAGCCCACAGGTTTTCAAAGGGAGTCTTGGAAAATGCACCCTGAGATTTCTTTCCTGATCCAGTCTGTGTTTGCAGAGTAACTCTGCTCCTAAATATGAAAATTGGAGCCCTGCTTGTATCACCTAACCAGTAAGTGAGATTTTAGTTAGCACTGAACCAGTTAAAAGAAAAACAAAGTATTTCTTTAACCAACTCCAGCTCCACTCAGGCCTAAATTATTATTTTTTCTTCAGAAACGGGCATTTTAATGTGTCACTTTTCAGTTCCAGCTCAATAAACAACCATTTATTTACAATTTTAAAGCAATCTTCAGCCTAGTCAGGTAAGAATTATTTCAAAAGAATAAAAACATTTTCATTTCCCATCACTGCCAAAAATGAAAAGAACATGAGTTATGAGTCTTGCTGTGTTGTCTTAAGTTGATTACTATGGAATGATTAAAAAACTAGCTGTGCTGTCATAGCAGAGGAGTACATTATAAGTGTAATAACAGTTTAGGGATACAATCCATCAATGCCGTACTTGGGAGAAGGGGAAAAAAAAAAAAAAAAGTTGATCTATTTCTTTGGTCATCATTTTCAGCATATTAGATGACAAATAATTGTACGTTCATCAATAACAATAGATTAAAGTTGAAATGATTTATTGCCATTACGCTGTGGGATGATGGAGCGCTGGGTCACTCGAGCAGGGATGGGGGCTGTAGTTAATTTTCACGGGTCTCTTGGCAGAAATAATAGACAGAGAGGGGGAAACCACCTGAAACAAGGTAGATCAAAGTTGGTGACAAGTGATTTGTAGCTTTTTCTCTGCGGGAGTGGTGGGCTGGAGGTGGCAAAGGCTTGGACTTGATGGTCCTAAAGGTCTTTTCCAACCTTAACGGTTCCGTGATCCCAAACCAGGCGGTCTCTCACATCCTCGCCCAGCTGAGCAGCCTCCCAAGAAAATCCTCAATGCCAGTCCCGAGGTCAGGCTGGTTCATAGGGAGAAAATGGTCTTGGAACTTCTTTTTGATGTGAAAATTCTTCTATGAAACATTTTTATTTACTCTTAAAATAGCAGAGAAGGGAAAACAGCTCCATTTGTCAATTGTCCCTCCATCTTAGTGCTCCTGTGGAAAAACAGAGAGCACTCATTTGGAGAGGAGCAATCCCAAGTTTTAAGCTGAAATTTAGTTATTTTCCTGAAGGTTTTCTCTGAACAATCTTTGTGTTCAAATCTGTCAATAATGTCAGATTTTGATTTGTCAGCTCCTGCCCTGCTCCCACGTTTGTTTTTTTGGAGTTGCTGGCTCAAAACTGGGAGAACATCTCTTTTACTGAAGAGCTCCCAGTTTCCCCCACTCCAAGAAAATCTGTGGAGTGTAATCCATTTGTGGATACCTCCCTGCTGCAGGTTTTTCAAGGAAATAGTGAGATTTCAGTTGAGCAAAATGTTTGGGGGTCTTAGACAGTGATGCAATTCTCATGAAACAGAAACTCTGCCTGAAAGAAGATAGGTTTGAAGTCAGCTTGAGCTTAATGTGATTTCTGCTCTTGCAGTGATTTTAGGAGGAGGCAGAGTTTGTTGGTAGGATCGGAATTAAAGTTATTTAGGAATTTTCTCTGCATTGATGATGTAGAACCACCAGCAAACGCAGTGGTGAGAGAAGGGACCAGCAGGAGCCAAGGTCTCTCTCCCTCATAAGAGCCAGTAATGGAAAAAAACAAACCTGTTTTGATAAGGTTTATAAATATGGAATCCCAAAAGGATAATTTTCTTAATGAAATGAGAGAAAAGGCAGAGACACCATGTCTTGGTGACCCTGAGAAGTTGTCACAGCTGGGAAGAAGACAGGAGTTCTCTGTGTATCCTGTGCTGCCTAAAACTTGGGACAGGCATTAAAAGTACCACCTAAATTAAAGTGCATTATAGATTCCTTAATTAGAAAGTCTCTAAAAGGCTCCAGGTTATTTTTTTCCCAGGATATTTATAATTTTGCCTTCATGCTGTTGATATTTTTATGCATGACAGTTTTGAATTCAGCACTGGATGGCTGAGAAACAATTTTGTAATAGCAACGATAATAATTATTTAATGGGCTAAGATATTTTCCTTAATTTAGGAAAATCCACTGTCTGCCTAAATAATCTCTTTCATGGTGTTTGTGTTATTTAAACTGGTTCCAATAGATGACAGTGTCTGGATGACCTGGGATAGGAGAGTAACCATTTTGGGGTAGCCGTTGAATCCACATAATTTTTCCATCTGAAACTCTTTGGACATGAATTTCCTCTCTGTGTCTCTGGGAGTCACAGGCAGAACCTGCACACTTTATTACCATTAAAAGTTAGAAGGAGTTATTTGGGGTCTTTAAACTACAGAAGTCTCTGGATTCCCACTCCTTGGAAAAGCCATACCTGCCAAGGAGTTGCCAAGAGCAAGTGACACGAGCAGCAAACCAGTTTTAATTTTCTGTCCAGTCAAATCTTAGCATTTCACACTCAATTCTCCTTCCTCAGTAATCTCAATAATTTCCCACCTTGCTCATGATGAATGTCTTGCCAGTTCCTACTCAGTCCTTCCACTTTACACAACCTAATTAAAGAAAACATTCCATGATTGCCTATTTTTCCTCATGCATGACAACCTATTATTTTTTCTACCACCTGATTAGGGCTTTATTATCCTTGGATTTAGATTGATTTGCTGGGCACTTTAATAAAACACTGCTTAGTTTGATTTAAAGGGCTACAGGTTTCAGTCACTCATGGAATTACTCTTATAAGTAACTCACATTCCAAGTACTGTGGAGTGTCCATGAAAGGGGATTAGAGCCTAAAGGAATGAGGATCACAGGTGACTTTCCAGTTGTGTGTGTTAATATTCTTGTTGTAAGCAGTCAGGAGAGGACATTTTGCAATATAATTTGTCAAGGGTGATAAATCTGTTTCATCATTTCTGTCAAGAATGGATCCCGTGTATTAAAACTACCATAAATATTTTCTCCAGATAAACCAAAAGTTTCATATGATTAAATAATAATACGTTTATGATGACAAATTGCATTTACTGTGTGTTATCTGAAATGCAAGACAAAATTAGGTAGTTAAAGTTCAAATGGATGGAGATCAGTTTTGATTTAAAATCAAAGGAATTTTATTAAGCAAATGAGATTTTCATCATTATTTTGTTATATCTACCAGTCTCTTCTTTCAGAAATATTACTTATGAGCTTAGATAATGATTTAAAAAAAAAACAACCAAAAAACACCACAAATGAGCTTATTTTACAGCAAAATGTAGCCTGGTGAGAAAGTTCAGGAGTAGTGAAATCCATGGTTATTCCTGTCACTTTGCTGATGGATTCCAGCATTAGGAAGGTGAGGAGTGGCTGCTGTCCCCTGTCCCTCCTCAGTGCAGTGATGCTTTGGGGTCACTCTTCTCACACCTTATCTGATTATTTTTCATAACTTGGGCTCTTTTACCAGAGCACTTTCTGATGACTGAAGGTGCAGCTCTTTCCCACATACAGATGTGGAGAAGCTTGGGAAGCACAGCAGAGTTTTTCCCTCCAAAGGTTCAGTGCAACAAAACAGATTTTTGGAGCTAAATGCTGGTGTTTCTCTTGGTTTTGTAAATGTGGTTGGTTCAGCTTCTCTGCTTTTTTAATTTTCTTTTTTTCTTTTTTTTTTTTTCCTGGAAGTTTTCCTTGAATGGAATGAAAATTTCCTGGTTAAAAATGTCTGCAGGGTAGCTGGCACCAAATCCTCAAGTTTTAGGGATTGCTTCAACTTGTAGGAGATGGGCAGTGTAGGACACTTGGGATTCGGAGCCTGGTCCATTCCGTGGGCCCAGCTGGAGCAGTGTCCCATTCTGTCACCCCAGAACAAGGACATGGAACTGCTGGACTGAATCCACAGGAGGCCATGGAGAAGCTCTGAGGGCTGGAGCAGGGCTGGGAGAGCTGGGGGTGCTCACCTGGGAGGTGATTCTCTCCTTCTGGAGAAGGGAAGGATCCAGGGAGAGCTGGGAATGTTCACCTGGAGAAGGGAAGGATCCAGGGAGAGCTCAGAGCCCCTTGCAGGGCCTGAAGGGGCTCCAGGAGAGCTGGAGAGGGACTGGGGACAAGGGATGGAGGGACAGGAGCCAGGGAATGGCTCCCAGTGCCAGAGGGCAGGGATGGATGGGAGATTGGGAATTCCCAGAGCAGCTGTGGCTGTCCCTGGATCCCTGGAAGTGTCCAAGGTCAGGCTGGACAGGGCTTGGAGCAGCCTGGGATGGTGGGAGGTGTCCCTGCCAGGGCAGGGATGGACTTTAATATCCCTTCCAACCCAAACCACTCCCATGTACAATTAATTTAGGCCTGGCTTTACCTCCTGCTCCATGGGAACTTCTCTGTTTGGTGCAAAAGGTTTCTTTATTATGAAACCATTGATTATTCACTGATTATGGCATTTTTGGCTGCCAAGCTGGCACCACTTGGCTGTGTCTGTGGAGCTGTGACAGGCTGAGGGTCACCCCAGGCTGCAAAGCTCGTTTGTCCCAAGCTCAGATGTTCTTCTCCAGTGCTGCAGGTGGACAACAGCTCCTTGGGCTGTGGAAAAATCTTGGATCCACTGCAGCTTTTAGGAGCTTGCTCAAAGGGAATCATGTGAAAACCTCATTTTCACATAAACCAGCATCCACATTGCTGTGAAATTGCTCCATCCTCCTGGTGTGGGATTGCTCCAGCAATGAACATCCGGTTCTTACTGGAAAATGGGACAAAAACAGCTTTAGTCCCTTTTTCCACGAGACATAAAATCCTGGAGGAGCCAGGTGTGTGTGGATGTACCTTACACTCCTGCTCATCCCAGTAAATCTCTTTGTATAATTAGTCATATGCTTAAATTTAATCACTTTTGCAGCTGGAGAATTGAAAGAGCTTCCTTGAAGGGGAAATAATTTTTTTTTTTTCTGTGGCCAACTAATTTCCCTGGATTTTGAGTTCTTTAAGGAGTGGAGGAGAAGGGGGTTGTGTTTGCATGGAGGCGTCTGCAGAGAAAATTACAATGAAAATAAACGAAAGGATCACATAAAAGCCAAGTTGGAATGCTGAAGAGATTTAATAGCTATAAACTGGTAGCTATTAGCTTCTAATTACTCTCAAATAATTACTGAATAGAATGGTAAATGTTATTAGCTTACTTTAATATTCAACATAAAATATTGCTTCCAACAATAATTTACTGTTTCTCCAGCTTTAATATAAATACATGTAAAACTGGGCTGCTTCATAAACATTTGTAATAAATGAAATTATTCTGAGGGTTCTGTGGAGGACACCTGTACACTGTGGGCCAATGGAATTATTAAGGTGATGGAAAAGACCTTCAGGTTCATATCCCCTGCTGTATTGGAGTTAAAATACTCATCCATTTAGTGTGGAAGCAGATTTAGGTACTGAAAGACAAATCAAAATCCCCACACTAAGAGGAAAAATAGGAGTTGGATGCGTAACTATGGTTCTGATTTCCAGATATAGAGGCCTAATTTATATTCTAATAATATTAGAATTATCTTCATTATTCATTCATTGTATTAATACTTGTACTCATCATCATCTTTGGAGAGTTTTTGCATATCTCTGTCCTCTGCAGCTGACTTGAGACCCCATTTTTTTTCCCTGAAGGAAGAGAGTTTGTGGTTTGATGTACTGAGAATAAAAGCCTGCTATAGTTCAGGGGGTAATATCCAGAAAAATTTGTGAAGTCCCCAAAGGAGGGTTCTGTTTACAGGAGCTGTTAGTTGTGAATTTACATCTCTACCAAGGGTGTTTTGCTGCAGATTAAAATATATTTGATAAGTAATGATGGACTTTGCCAGGTTGGCACCTAATTTGTGTAGGGCAAGAGGGGCGTGCCAGGCATCAGGTACACTGCAGGTGTGTGTGTACCTGTGCATGGTCATTCCTACCCCTGCAATCCCCAAATTCTGACTCATATCCCTGCTGGGGGATGGAAAAAGGCAGGGAGAGGAGAAAGGGTTCTGAGCTCAATGTCAGCTCTCCCAAACACATCCCTTTCTGCATTTCACCTGCCTTCCTCTGCTTTTCTCTCTTTTTTCTGGGGCTGGGGATGGGTAACTTTTTGCTTTGCTGTTTGCAATAGTGGAGCTTTCCTGATGTGGACAATTAAAACCTTTTTGTTTTTCGTAAATTGCTGAGGTGCCTCATTCAGAGCGGCTACAGCACCCATGGGTAATCCGGGAATGGAATCAACTGGATCTCACATTCCTTTCCATCATTTACTTATTTCTTTCCCCCCACTGTAATTCCAGCTTGCTGAGGGAAGTGTGTGGTGGGCAGGAGCCAGGCAGAGCATGAGGGCAATCACGATGGGATCAGGATCTGCCACTCCCTCAGAGCCCAAGTCATTCCTGTTCCTTTGAACACCCTGAGAATCATCACGGGATACAGTTTTTTTACAAATATTTTTTGTCATTGAAAAAACCCCCCCTATCTGGAAAGGTTCTTGTGGCAGCCAGATTCTGGCCTCTGGGGTTATTTTAAAAGTGGGCAGATCAAAAATCTACATTTAAATTTCATATCTTGTGTATTCACAGCCCAGCCGTCCCTTCAGCGCCGGGTAAATACAACATTTCAGTGCTGCACCATTTTTAAACTTCATCGTCAAAGATAATCACCCCAAAACATAATAACAACATCACCCAAGTACAAGAAAATATGTTTGAAATGTCCTTTTTTTTTTTATTGTACCATAAGATAGCGCTTCCAAAATCCCAAACTGAATTGCTTTTCAGCAGATAAGCATCAAAAACTACATTTCCTGCTTTCGGGGAAGGTGCAATAAGGTGCTCTATCAGTGTAATAGTTCCCAATGATATGCTCTAGTAGTATTTTGATGAATTACATGATTATAGCTAAAATGAACACTTTCATCATGCCTGAATTAATAATGGTGGTATGATTTGGCAAGTACTCCTGCGGTGTTCTTTAACTCATCACTTCAGAAGACAGAGTTTCTGAGCCCATCCTTTGTCTCGGGGAAACACAGGGATCCTTCACTGCTAAAAACACAGGGAGCAGGAGAAATGTGACAGCTTTAAAAGGGAAAAGGAAACTGATGCTCGCTTACCTTGCCAAGCTCATCGTGACTCAATGGCTTTATTTGTCACTGCCTTATTCCGGTGTCTGAGGCACCTTTGACTGTGTCAAAACAGGAAAAAATCAGTATTTTTTTTGTGTGTGAGAAGAGGTTTGCGAATTTTATTGCAAAATGTTTGTTGTGGGAAGGTTGGACTCTTCTCCCAGGCAGCCACCAGTGACAGGGAAAGAGGATTTGTACCTCAAGCTGCACAAGGGGAGGCCCAGCTTGGACAGCAGGAGGAATTCCTTCACTGGGAGGGTTGTTAAACACAGGAATGTTCTGCCCAGGGAGGTTGGGAAGTTCCCACCCCTGGAGGTGTCCAAGGAATGCCTGGATGTGGCGCTCAGTGCTCTGGGCTGGGGACAAGGAGGGGACGAGTGGTGGGCTGGACTCGATCCTGGAGGGCTTTTCCAACCCAAAGAACTCCATGATTCATTAAATCCTGTGTTTCCAAATGGCTTTAGAGCCTTATGAAAATATAATTTGCTCTTAAATCTCTGGGTTTACTGAAGAACTTGGGTGATCAGGACGTTCCTTTCTGTGTGTTCTGTGTCAGACAACATTTGATTGTACCCTCACCAGCCCCTGAGTGAGGCCATGGATTGGTGTGACCATTCCAGGCCTCCTTGGGGGGTCCAACCATTCCCAAAAAAACTTCCCACGCTGAGGATTCCTTAATTTTGTGCAGATGTGCACAGCATTGAGAAAAACCTGCTCTGCTGCTGCTGTTATAGTATCATTTGTCTGGCAATAAATGAAGGCTCTCAATCTTTACAGCTGCCATCTAATCCCTTTAATGAACATTAATTTCACTGGAAATGATGAATAATAACCAACCTGCTGCAGAGAAGGGATGCAAACTTTTTCAGGCCGTTGTGAAAAATGCTGGTGCACAAGGCAACACAAACATCTGGAGCAGGTGTGTCTGTAATTGTGACACACTTGGTGGTTATTCTGTGTTCCCTGGCCTTCTCTGGGACCTGTGAGCCTCCTGCTGGGAGTGGCTGGTTCAAGAGCTTCCTTTTGCTTTTCCCTGGGTGCTTTCTGTCCCTGGAATTTTTGCTCTTGGTTAATTATTATCCTCTTTGTTTGTATCAAATAGTGGTTTTATGCCTTGAAGTATCTCAGGGTTGCTGATGCAGAAAGTCGAGGGAACATAAGCAGTGTTTGTGAGCCCAAGCTATAGGAAAAGTAATATTTGGAGTAAATGACATTCCAGGAGTTAAGACATGATAGAATCATGGGATGGTTTGGGTTGGAAGGGACCTTAAAGTCCATCCCATCCCACCCCAGCCATGGGCAGGGACATTTTCCACCATCCCAGGCTGCTCCAAGCCCCATCCAACCCAGCCTTGGACACTTCCAAGGATCCTGGGGCAGCCCCAGCTGCTCTGGGAAATCCATTCCAGCTCCCCCTTGCTCTTCCAGGGAAGAATTCCTTCCCAATATCCAAGGTCACCTCAGATAAAAGCAGAGGAAGATGAAATCAAGAGAACTCTTTGTATCTTTCCTCTAGAGCAGTTAAAAATCTCAGTACAAAGTTCTTCTCCTGGGGTAGGTAGGTGGGTAAATATAATGAAAACTGCACAATCACATTTGTGTCCACCCAAACTAAATGACTTAACTGTTCTTTAAGGTTTTGGTGCACAATATATTATTTTTCTGGCACTCTAAGGGTGTAAAGTCTGTTAATGGCCTGCGTGTAGAGACACAGCCCCTGTTTAGCTGCTGTTATAAGGAAACAAATTGTAATTCTTAATTGAATTCTCCTATGGAACTACCAGCAATATAAATTACAATGTCATTGGAATAAGAGGGGGGAAAGCCCTTTTTACAAGCCTCAAGATGATAATTTATAAATAAAGTAAAACCAAGAAGCCTTAACGAAAAATCCCCACGGAATCTGACATTAATAGCCTTTACTTTTAATCTGATACAATAAATCTTGCAGCCATGTATCCAGAACAGAAATAACAGAAACCAGGCCAAGCTGGAGGAGATATGGGGGAGTTGAAGAGAAACATTCTCTTTCTTTAATTAAAAATGTATGGTGATTTTCTGGTATTCCAGAGTCAAAAAGTCATTGCTGCCAAGTTGCTGCCAGTTGCTTTGCTCCAAAGAGAGGATTTTTGGTTGGATTCTTTGCCTAAAATCTTTTAGATCCACATGTGCTTTGGAATTTTCAATGTTCATTTTTTTTTTAGGGTTTGTGTTCTGGCCCCACTGCTGTAACTGTATGGGAATCTCAGATTTTCAGCTGCCTCCTGACTTGCAGTGATTTAAAATGAAATACTAACATTCAATAATAATTATTTTTATAATATTACTAATTTTTGAGAGGGTTTTTTTTTTTTAATGTTGTAAGGATACTTCAGAGATTTGTCCAGAGAGAGGATGCAGTAAATGGTGTCCAAGAGGAGAGTGGGAAGTGTGGTGCCCTGTGACATTTCTGCCAAAGAATTAAGGAACTTTATCCATTCCATATGTCACACATCAGTGATGGGAACTAAAGAGTTTCATGGTCTCTGGGTACTGCCAGAACTCTACATTCCAAGATATCTATTTAGAAATGAGAAAAATAATGGGAAAATCTTAAGATTGTGCAAAAATCAGCACAGGTTTGCCTCTTTACTTTTCTACTTTGAGAATGTCACTAAGAGAATTGAGACTGGGACTGATTTGCTCCATAGAGATCAAGGCCTGGATTTCACTTTTAATTTTTCCCTTTTAATTTTTTGGCTACTAAAAAAAAAATAATAAAAAAAAATATCTTTTTTTTTAAAGTCTTAACTTTATTAAAGAGAAATTCTACCTTCTTTTTAGGGTTTCTCTTTATTTTAAATGGTATGAAAGAGCACAGAGGATGTACAGATCTCCAGTGTAAATGGTATGAAAAAGCACAGAGTAGGTAGAGATTTCCAGTCTTTGCAGGTTTGCCAAGGCTTTTTGTGGATAATTTTTAATAACTGCAGCAGCAAAGTGGCACAGTCTCAAGTCTGCTCCTAAACCAGAGCAAACCGAGAAACCCACAAAATAAACAGCTGCCTTGACTTGTGCATTCTGGAATGTAAAAACATCTGACCAAAATCACATTAACTGCAGAATAAGTCTTTTAAAAATAAGAAATTCCCCATTTTTCCAGCAGTGCCAGGGGCAAACATCCCCCTCTCATCGTGCACTGGGCTGTAATTGCCCATGGATGTCAAAAATCATCCCAGTCCTTAAACCATGGGCTGTGTCAGGGCACTGAGCATGGCCCACCCTAAACACTCTGATTTTTAGCTCAGGCAGATGCAGTTCATCCCAAATATTCCTCTGGACAACTCATCACCACCTTGTTTCAAATCTGGACATTTCCTGTGTGCTGCATCTGATGGTGATTTTTTTTTTGTTTTAAAAGCAATACCAGCAATAAACTGAAGCTCACTTATGAGGCCTGCATAAAATGCTGTCTAACAACCAAGTACAGTAAATTAAACATGATACTCATTACATAAATACAATTATATTTATCAGCCTTTTATAACCACACAAAGCATTTACCAGTAAGAGTTATTTTGGAGTAGATAATTCCCAATTAACTTTTACTACTTTATTTTTTGCTAATTTAGTTAGAGTTAATTTTTCAAATAAAATAATAATAATAAAAAAAAAAGAAAGCTGTATCAAATGGCATCTCTAACTATTACACTGGAGATGAGATATAATTAAAATGTTATGTATATGGAATTGCAGCTGATGGGAACCTCAGCTTAAACTCTTATTTTTGTCTTTATTTGATTATTGCCTGCTCTGCACAGAGAACATGATTGAATTTTAAGATGGCTGGATGCCCACAGTGCCAGGATTTGGAGAGGGAGAGGAAAAACTTGGAAGGAAAATTACCCAAAAATTCAAACAGGTCAAGGTATGACCTGAAATGTGCTGAGGAGTCCTAGGAAAGACCTTCTCCAGTAATGCCAATTTTTTTCTGTAATCCCAGCCATGTCTGTGGGGTTGGGAATCTTGGAATTCCACAGCTCCATGGTGGGAATAGAAGCGGGGTGTGGGTGCCTTGCTGCTCTGTGGGGTTGAATATTTCACTGTTAATGAGTTTATTCACCTATTAATAACCCTTGTGATCCCACTGCCCAGTTTGTCCCCCAAGCTGAGCATCACCCAAAGCTTGGGATGTTGGCTCTACACCAGGGAATGTCCTCGTGTCCCAGCCCAGCTCGGTGAAGGCTCTGTTGCCACCAAAACCCAAATCCCAGTGAGCTGCATCACTTGGCTGAGGTGCCCTTTGCAGTTTTTCATGCCCTTTGCAGCTCCTTGTCTTCCCAAGGATAGTGGTGATGAGCCTCTCTTGGGATGAGGAATACTCAGGGAATCCACTGACACCGTAATTTTGTGCTCTTTAAAGAAATCCTTCAAGGTGAAAAAAAGTCTGTGAAGCCTTCCTACTTTTTTGCTTTTCTGGTTTTCACTTTGTCTTGAAGCATAAGGCTTAAAAACAGCTGGAATCAAGTTGGGTTTATCCACTGGAATTCTACTGGAGACGCAGTGTGTTTTCCCTGTCCCTAAACCAGGAATATTCCCAGTGTCCTCCCAAGGAATCCACCCCCAGGCAGGGTTGGATGTGCTGAGGGCTGCTTGCCCCTGGTGTGGCTTCACAAATTCCAGCAGAGGACTCGGCTCAGGCTCCAGGGGGGTCTCCACACCCCGGAATATCAGGAAAATGTGATTTTCACAGGGAGAGGTGCGCTGGGGACACACGGGGTGCCCTTAAACCAAACCTCTCTTGATTTCGTCTGTCACCTCTAATTAAAACCCAAAAGCAAGGCTGCTAATTGTGTTCAGGACAATGTGGCTGGGAAACAGAGGAAATGTGAACTGGGAGCGTCGTGCGGCGCTCGGAGCCAGGAATTAATGCATTCCAGGCGGGAAGGGGGGCTTGGCTGGCGGGAAATATCAGCTCCTTCCGAGGGCGAGGACAGTCACAGCCCCACTGTTCATTACTTTGGATGTGTCACATTTGCCAGGGTGACAAGATGTATTACGGACGAGGAGTTCTGCAGATGGAGAGAAATATCCATGGATGTTGTTTATTTGATTTTTTTTTTTCAATATTTTTGTTGCTTCTTTTTTTTTCTTTTCTGCACTACCCTGTCCAACCTTGGGATAATGGAATTATTTTATGCCTTTTGCACTATCATCAGGCTTTGGATGGCTGCACAAAGGCCACTGGCAACAGAATAAGATGGCTGTAAAAAAATGCAAAAAATTGGGATAGGGGAAAAAAAAAAAAAGGTACATCCAATAACTTGCCCTTAAATTTAAAAGGAACTAAATGAGGAACTTCTGGACAATTTATCTTGCTGTTTACAGATAACAAGTCACTTTGTTTTTATGTGCTCAGTCTAGTATTCCATAATTTATTTGAAAGAAGATGAGAAATAATGTAGATAAATGATGAAGTGTCAGGGTCTGACGCTCTTAAATGAAGCTATTATGGTCAAAGAGAAAACGTAAAACCTGCGGCTCATTATGAGAGCGTTCTACTTGTCAGTTAAGTGAAAAGGCCTGGAATGATTTCCAGTTTATTTGTCATTGCAGTTATTAAAGCTGTCTTTTTGGTGCCATGAAAATGAATTGAAGACTTTATTCGAAGTAAATTTGTACTAAAGCTTTCAGATGTATCTTATGTGAGTTCAGTGAGGCAAGAAAACAGCTTAAAAGCTGAAATATTACAAGAAGGCAACTACTGAAGTCCTGAAACACACAAGAATATAAAGTCTGAGGAAGTTGCACAAATAAATGAAGAATCTCATCTCCTGGGAAATAAAGCTTAGTTTGACTATATTGTACACTTGGACAAAGAAATCAGCCCTTGTTAGTGGCAGCAAAATATTGTCTTTCACACCCTTGTGCCTGGTGCTTACTTTCATATTGAGCTATTAATTTGGGGACCAGATTATCAGAGAAGGGGGATTCTCCGTTCCAGAGCACCTTTAGAAATGCAGTCTCTGAGCCAGAATTGTGGCAAGATGAGACTTTTTATGGCCATCCTTTATGGTGAGGCTCTAGGATCTCAGAGGTCCTTTCAAACCCTGATGATGCTCTGGTCCCAGTGTGGTTCAAGAGCAGGTAAAATCATGGGAGATAATGGGGTTGGGGGTCCCCCCCAGGGGAGTCCCTCTCCCTAGCTGAGCAACCAAAGCATCACCTCTGACTGCAAGGGGTGGGAAATACCACTGACATTTTTATTCCTCTAGAAACAGCCTTAAAATACTTGACCCTTGTGCAGCTGGAGGGTCACGGTGAAACCTTAGACTGAAATCCAGCCAGCCCTGCCACTGAGGTGGTCACTGACACTCCTTTTATTGCCATCCCTTCCTAAGAGCGTTCCTGCTGAACTGTAAATCCCCAATTTATGTGGAGACGATTGATAGGTTTATTTTATTCTGTTCTGTTCCTCTGGATTTCCTTTCCAGCAGTCATGCTCCCCACTACCACTTCATATTTGCCAAGACAAATTAGTGCAGTTCTACTGGGCTTGGACTGTCCAAAAGGAAATTAAGAGTCTTTTTTTATTTGAAATTGAAAGCTGTAGGAGCACTAAACTGAATGCTTAACTCCAAGCTCCAGCAGTCTTAGAGCAGTATAGTTGACACTTTATTGCAGATATTACAAATGTTATGACATGTCTTCAGGGTCAAGTTAAAAACAAAAAGGGTTCCACATTCTCATCAGAAGTAATCTGTCAGTTTTGTCATCAGATATTATAGCAGCCCTCAGTAACAGTGTCACAGTCAAGGGTTTATCAGGCTCGGTGGTAGATGTGTACATACTCTGATTTCCAGGGGTTTATATCTGCAATAAAAATTCCCTCCAGGCTAAAACTTGGCATTCATAGCCCAAAGGGATTTTTTTAATTAAAAAAAAAGTATCAGTGAAGGTTTTTCTTGAACGATAAGAGCGCACAAAACCCAAATCTATTCTGCATTTTAAAAATACTTTAAATCTTTTAAACTGGCAGACTTCAAATATTTAAGCAGCCAACTCTCTTTACATAAGAGACCATTAAAAAGGACATCCCAGGAAGGGGATAGGTGGCGGAGCAGACAAGTGCTTTGTGCTCATCACGAGTTTAAGTGTTGAGCATTTGATGAGATGTATAATTAGCCACACATTTCTAAAGCTCTTGGTGTCTCTCTCCATTGAAACTGTGCATGAGGGAATTAGGATGTCTGAGGCACAAATATAAATCACTTCTTCCTCGCCACCCCCTGACACGGTCCTGCAGGACGGGGCTGATACGGTGTAAGCTGCTCGGATCAAGGCAGCCCCTCTGACACCCACGGCACAACCAGAGAAACACAGGGCTTCTTTCCCTGCAGCTTTTCCCTTGTTTCCTGTATGGGAGCACCCAAAATATTCCAAGCAGGGCAGGGACATTCAGAGGGAAAATAACGCAAAGAGAAATGCCCGTGCGAATTTAAGAGCGTTGACCTGGAATCCTCGTTTGCTGCTCACTGACATTGTGGGGTTTCTCTTGGAAAAATTAAGGGCAACGAATTTGATACGGAGGTATTTGTGCTAAAACATGATGAAACATGGTCTCTTATCTCTTTAAAAAAATCTGTCTTTACTCAGGGAGTGGTGAAGCCCTGGCACAGGTTCCCTGCCCAAGGCCAGGATGGACAGGGCTTGGAGCAACCTGGGATAGTGGAAGGTGTCCCTGACTATGGAAGGGGGTGGAATGGGATGGGCTTTAACCTTCCACCCAAACCATTCTGGGATTCCATGATTTAAGCCTTCACTTGGATCCCAAGCCCAGACTTTCTGTGCAAATGCTTTGTGCAACAGAGCATTATGTGCTGCAGGTCCCACCTGGTTTTATTTATCACCTGTGGCTCAGGGGCTGGGGTGACAAACAGAGTGTCCTCAAGAGTCACCAGGGCTCCCCACAAAATCCCAGAAAAAACAGCAGAGAACAAGCTCTGCTGTGCAGCAGGGAAGAGGGTAATGCGGCTGTGTTTCCAGCATGTTTCCAGCTTTTATGTTGTAATTTGACTTCCTAGGGGGAAAATGAAGGAGTGTGGAGAAAGAAAACCAGCCCTGGGTGGGTTCACTGCCACATCCAGAGGGAAACTGTCCTCAAAGGAACCTGCACATGCTCCTTTAGTGCTCTTGTGGAGACACTGCAAAGATTTTCCATTGGAAAATTGAGTGGACTTAGAAGATGCTTCCTATTCTCCCTGTCTGAATTCTCCACATGGGAATTCAGGCTGAGTTGGCACTGTCCCTTTGCCACCAGGAGCTGTTTCTGAGAGTCACCAAAAGACTGCCAGGAAATGAGATTGGTGCCCAGGATATTCTCATTGGAGGGTGGTTTATTGCATATTTTTATTATTTTATTTGTGTCTGATGGTCATCAGCCTCCCCCACAAATTGGATTTATCCGCCTGTCGGGAATCCCAGGAGCCTTTGTGGGCACTGGGTGTGGGTGAAGGTAGTTTGGTGTATTTTCACTGACCACTGTAACCTATTTCCTACCTCCCCCATGGTACAAATTTCCCTAATTTCGGGTGACAGCTGGGGGACAGTGCCAACTGCTGTTAGATCCCTGGAAACACCAAATATTCCCTAAATCTTCTGTTTCAATCAGACCAAGACTGATAATGACAGGTCTGATGCCCTGCACTGGGCCATGAGACTGATGAGATGGAAGAAAGAAGAATTGTCTCAAGGGAAGCAAATTGTTTCAGTAAAGGGCCATAAATGCAAATTTAAGTACTCTTTTTAGTAATGCTGGTCTATTATTACAGCCTAAAGGAAGTTCATTTAATTAATAATTAAGCTCTTCAAGTTACTCTTAGCATGAATTTTAGTGTCAGGAATTGGCAGGAATTTGTTTTATGGTGAAGCTGCGAGGGAGAAGTGACAGCAGCATAAAAAAAAGTGAAAGTTTTGCCAAAATCATACACCAAAAAAAAAAGCCAGAATAATATACCAAAAATACCAAAGTCACAGAACAAAAATTACCAAAACCCCGAGTTCTGGGAAGTCTCAGCAAGTCCAGTGTGCTGATTAAAGACAGAGAGAAAAAGCAAAGTCCACTTTAGAAGATCCTGTATCAAACAGCCACCATGGTTTCTCTTTGCTTTAACAGGGCAGCACAGAGGTGATAATTATATTTCAGAGGAATTCCCTGCCTACCAAACTCCTGAGAGCTCCAGGGGATCTTTAGCAGGCTCTTCAATTCCACAAATTCCATGTGCTGCAATGAGAATTAAAAGGTTCCCAGGTCCTCCCTGCCCAGCGGTGCCACAATGGAACATCCTGGATCAGCATCCTGGACAGAACCTGCTTCCACCTGGGGCACTGCTTCCCTCTGCAAAGTTTTCCTGTGCTCTGGGAAAAGTTTATCCCCTTCCTGTTGCTTTTTCCAAGCTCTGGTGGTGATGGTTTTCCCACTGGGAATATCAGGATCATAACCTACAGAACCATCAATGAAATGTTTTGGATTTTCTGCCACAGCAATGCAAAATTTTGTTGATGGTATATTTCTTTTCCTCTCAGATTGTCTTTTATTTTTAACAATTTAAATGATTAGGTGTGACTTGGTGTTGTGCCCTGTTTTCTCCATGCTCCTGTTTTCTCCTCCTGTGTTATTGGGGGTTGTGGACCACAACTTTATTCAGTTTTCTCTTTAATCCCTGATTTAACTTGGCTCAAAACCTCTTTGTGTTTCTACCCCACGTGACTCACAGAGCAATTCTGTCTCATATCTCTGTAAACAGTTGTGGCTTCAGAGTGCAGAAAGAAAAAATATATTAATTCATTTTATTAATTGAAATGTATTAATTTCTGAGGCTGATTGGTTTCTGCCCACCTGGGTGAATATTTTAGAGGATAAACCTAACACTATTGTTGAGGAAAAATATTCACGTATTCTATAATTCACAGTAATTAATAAATAATAATGCAATTTTATTATTGCTATAAATATAAGCCCTGAAAAATTAATGAAATTTGTGCTTCCAGGCTTTTTTTGCTGGATGGGGCTGTGAAAATCTGGATTTGGGGAGCTGAGCACCAACCCTTGCTGCCATGCTCTCCAATTTATCCAAGGAATGGAAGAGCTGGGTTGAGTTCTCCTGAGCTGCGAGACCATGAGCAGTCTGACTGCACAAAATTAACAACCCACATGCTCAGGGTCAGGGGCAAGGAGAGTTTTTTATTTTATTCCATGATGTCATCAGAGAAGGGACATAAGAAGTTGTTATTTTCAATTTTTCTTTTAGCCCATGTAGGTGAATAAAGGCAGAGTAGAAACACAGCTGTTGTTCACGAGGAAAATGATCCAACGATTCCAAGGATCATTCCATATTCCAAGGAATAAATGTAGGAATAAAAATATGAGCAGAATCATAGAATATCCTGAGTTGGAAGGGACTCTTAAGGATCATGGAAGTCCAACTCCTGGTCCTGCACAAGGCATCCCCAAGAAAAATTCCAATTATATATTCCAACAATAATTTCTAATAATTATAATAAATTGTGATCGCATAATTTTAGGTGTTTTCCTACCAAAATACTCAAGGGGAAAATATTCTGGATCCTACTCTCTATTAGATTTTCCTTAGTGTTGACTTTTTTGGAAGGCTTTGAACACCATGGGGTGCTTTTTTTGGGAAGGGTGAGGAAGCTGCTCCTTCCCAAGATAATCTCTTCTGTCTGGTCTTTCTCAGACACCCCTTCTGCTCCAGCCTTTCTCACCAATTCTACTGCCTGTGTGCACAGACATCACTCAAAATAGAAGGAAAAGTGCTATTTACGAATTTATTACCTTTAAAAGCTTGGAACTTCCTTCTCTGCAACCTTTCTTAGCACTGAAGAAGAAACGAACAAAATGGGCAGTGTGGTCTCATATTTGTGTCCCTATGAAGTATTTTTAGGATGTAAAATGTAATAAATTTTTAGAAGTTTGGAAAGTCCTAAGATGAAATTTGAGGTTAATTTTCCTGGTAAAATTTATAGACAGGACACATTTAAAGTTTTGTTTTCTTACAACAGCATTTCCATGGAGAAGGGGATTTGCACTGTGCTAATATGCAGATAACATTGTGAAGAAGGTAAAGGATCTAATTAGTGATTCCATGTAAAAATTATTTGTTATTTCAGTGCCCTGAGAAGAGCCCCAGTGGCGCTGGCTGCCCTAAAAAAGGCCAAATTAATGGGGTGAACCCCAGTAAAATCCAGTTCCAGAGGCATCCAAGTCACAGTGACGAGGAGGAGTGAACGATAAAAACCTGTGACACTTGACTGTTGCTGATTTATCTCCAATTCAGGCTGCTTAACTTAACTTAACTTAACCACAGCCGGAGTATTTGCTCAAGCCCTGAGCTGACAAGAACAGAGCACCGGCCATTATTCCTGCTGGAGAGTCAGGGGGTTGAGCCATCCATCCTGCAATTCCTTGAATTCCCAAAGCTTTTCAGGCGGCTTCCTCAAGGACAGCGCTCATGTCTCAGGCGCTGCGGTGACAGATGGGATACAACGTGTCATGTGATGGATAACGCGGGAGCCACGGCGCTTAATCCTTCTAATACTAATAGCAGCATTATCATAGAGATTTATGAGAATGTCAGTTCCAAGTTCCCAGTTCCATTCATGGGTTTTTAAAACTTCAGCTGCAAAAAACATGCATCCATCCCATTAATTCTAATTATCATGGTTCATCTTCTCAGCAGTTTTGTACTCCGGAACCTTTCAGTGCAAATTAACGTACCAAAAAAGTGTATTAATTAATATTTGTAGCTTTTAATTTCTGTGAGAGTGTTGTCTGGAAGCAGCTGGCAGTACAGGGCCACTGCTATTGAATCCTTGCCAAACAAGTGCAGATGTAATTTTGTTATCTCTTGCTTAGTCATTTACGCAAATTAATTTGAACAATTAGCCTTTTACTGGTCCTTCATGAATCATGCAAAAGGGATCTGCCAAAAAATTGCTACTTGACAGAAAAGAATTGGTTAACGTTGTAGATCTTCCAAAAAGGTGTTGCTGTGTTTGGGATAAAGGAGAACTTCAGGAACAACCTTAGTGGTTTTATTTTTCTTTTGTATACCTTATCTACTCCACTTTCTGCTGGGGAACAAAAATTGTGAAAGAGCAGAAATTCGGGAACTTTTGGATGAATACCAAAAAAAGTGAAGTTCCTTGGCTGGATGTTGCCTTGACTTCACTGCTTGCAGAGCTGTGCTGATGTTCTGCAGAGAGGAGGTCGGTGCTGAGGTCACTCCAAAAAGAACAGATTTACTCATTATTTGGAAAAAAAACACCCAAATCTTTCATTTCTTTGGAAATCAATGTAGAGGAAGTCTGTTACCTCACGCAAACGCCTCTTCTCTAAGTAAAAGAGGCTCCCACATAAATAAACTTTTATTTAACTAATGTGAAGAATCTCAACTCCTCTGTGAAGGGCGGGATGACAGGAAACTAAGATGTTTTATTGCTCTTTTCTTAAATATCAAACTGATTTTTCACCATATAATCAAACTTACCAGCAGACGGTGCCATCCAGAGTCTCTGAGCAGTGCTGTCAGTGGAAAGCTGTCTCAGTTGCTGCTATTGTAAGCACCCTCTTTTATTTTTTTCCTCACCATTTTTACATATATCCTTTCAGTTTAAAGTGTATCACACAAATCTGAGTTTAGTGATGGGTATTCTTAATTTGCAGCCAAGTTAATTGTTACCTGTCCCCCTGATTTCACTGCTGAGACAGTTCTTGCAATTTCGGAAGGTGTGTACTGTAATGTTCTCTAGCTGGATTAAATAGAATTAATGGTCAGCTGCGTCCAGAACCATGTAGTCAATACAGTAATAATAGATATTTAAATAATGATAATGCTGATGTATTTAAATAAAACATTACAATTTTGCCCATCTCGTCACCCATCTCGACAGGACATCAATCCTTCAGAACAGGTAAAGCTTTTCTTGGGACAGTAACAGGACCATCCCATTTTGCCTGAAATTTTGACTGCAGCTGTGGAAACAGCTTCAGAATTAAACATTTCTTCCGTGGCAATCACACCGGAGCTCAAACGAGCACTGACTCCTCATTATCTGAGCCAGGCAGCCCCGTGCAAATTCCATCACTCCGGCAGGGTAAGGTAGAGGTCCCTTTCCCTCTAATTGTTTTTTCCAAGCTGCGATTTCACAGCCTGTATTGTTATTTCCATTTGTCCATTTGATTGTGGAGAGAAGAGACCAGATGTTGTGTGACAAATCATAGCTATTTGCAATCTGTTGGAATTCTTATAAATTGTACCGGGGATCATTTTCTGATAACCGATCCTGCAATCACTTGCGCACGTGCATCGCTTAGAGCACGAGATGTCCTATTGAAGATTCTGGATCCATTCATGTGCCTCAATTAAACACACACCACGGGCATTTGTGGGAATGTTTGCGGTGGGAAATCCGTGGATGTTTGGAACTCGCCCGTTGCGATTCACCGCCGCGTCAATTTCCGTTTCATCAAACCCCGCGTTATTGTTGCACCGTAAAACTTGAAATCAGCTCACGGTTTTTATTATAATTAGGGCTCAAAATTTGGCTGAAGTTTATCCTGTGGCAGTTATCCAATTTTGTTTACTAAATCGTAATTCCCAACAAATAGTTCCTTCAGGAAAGCGCATCCAGCCCAGCCCTGTTATCCATCTGTTTTTAGGGGCTGTGGCTAATCAGAGAAGTGGTCTCTCACTGCCACACTGAGAAGAATGAAGTTAGTTCCTCTGTAATTGAAAGTATCAGTAGTAAACTTGGCTGGAGCTTGATTAATGGTATATTAAAATCAGAGTCTTCATGGTGAGTGCTAGATAAGGAGTTTTGGGCAAATTACTTGGTTACTGGGAAACCTTTAAATTTTAATCATGGAGACACTTCAGCATCATTAGGAACTGAACAAGACAATGGGCACTGGGAGGAAGTTATGTGAATTGATGTGCTTTTCAATCTCTTCTTCTGTGGGGCTGTTGAGTGATGCATGGGCTGCAATCGAGGATCCTCTTGCTCCCCATGCTCCTGATTGCTGTTGTTATAATTTAGTGTTATCCAGTTCCTTATGATCATGGAAATCAGATGAGTTATTTGCAAAAGACGGAAGGTTTTAGCATAAGAAAATGTGGTTTAAGAGCCTGGGTTGTCTCTGCAGTTTGTCTGGATATGGGGGGAGGCTGCACCCTGTGTTTAGAACGAGTGGAAATAGCAAAACAGGCTCTTTAACACACATTTATTGTTTAATGTGGTAACAATACAAATCTCAAAGCTACATTTACAACTCACTTTGAGATCTATTCTTGCCTAGAGAACACGTGCATGCCTGTGCCATCCATGGGCTCATGTATGTGGTACCTGTGATTATCTGTACCTATACATAGATAATATATTTCTTATCTGCATTAATTAGCTATATTAATTAGCTATATATTTATCTATATTTACAGAGACATGAGGTGCTGCAATAGCACTTTATGAGGATCCACGTGGGGTATAAACCTCTCTCCTGGCTGACAAATCCGATTCAAAGAGCACCAGTAAATCTGGTGCACTCAAGCCCTCACATCTTTTGGCCCTCCCTGGGATTTTGGAGCAACTTTAAAGATGTCAGGATCTCATTTCCAATGTCATGGAATAGACAAGAAATACTCAACATATTCAATCAAGGTGACAGCGAGGGCTACAAAACTCCCCAGCTTTTCCAGGGAAGTGTACAGTGGAATTGTGTTTACAAAGTGACCATTGTATTTTAAAGTCATTTGTTTGCCTCCACTACCAAAGGAAAACCTTTCTCCTTCCTAAAAATGTCCTTTAGACATATTCTCTTTGTAGCCTGAATTTATCTGTAGCCAGTTCATGTTTGCACCAACCTTGCCTAGTGATTTAAACTAGTTTTAGCCAAGTTTCCATTTGTTTTACTGGCCTGAATAAATGACTTTGTTTCATTCTGATCACTTAAGAGAGGTTGGACTTTCCCCCAAGTATTCCTTTTCTATATTTTGATGAATTTTTCTCCTGCCTGTGAACAGTCTGCAGCACCAAGCTACCCCAACATGGTGCTTGTAGAATAGTGGGAATGTTCTCCTGTTTTTAATGAGAATATTATTCCTTTCCCATTGTAAGATGCCCCCATCATTTGTGCTCATGGGGCAGTTGCACCAGTGGTTTGCATTCAGTATGTCATGAAATCTTTGCCTTCTCCTCCATTCCCAAAAACAACCTCAGAAATAGCAATTATTCATTCCTAAATTCCTGAACTGGAAGTTTTGTTCTACTAAGTGCTATCCTATGCCTGTCATTGAAGTCCCCAGATCATTTCATTTACCTGTCGTCTGAAATTCCTCAGAGTCAGTGCTGCCTTCCAAATTCATGTCAGGAAAAACAATGTAATTGGTGTAGTCGCATCCTCTGTCAAATTAATTATCAAAATTGTTAAATAGGATGAGTTCTGACACCTGAGCAATGTAGGATTAACAGCGATTTGTCCAAAGTGACTTTGGAGTGCTGTGAAGGAAAAAGTCTAAATCCCACTGTGCTCTCCAGAGGAACATCCTTTTTCTTTCTAAAGGGAAATATGTACTAGGACATTTCAGGCTGGGAAAAGTGGTTTATTTCCAGCAAAGACAGAACTCGCTGCAACAAAATATTTGCAGTTAGAGAAACTTCATTTTGCAATATCTGCACCAGTCATTATTGGAGAAGCTGGCTGGGCACGGTCCCTGTTCATAGGGGATGCAGGAATCCGAAATCCTAGCTTTGGCCTTAAAAAGGCTCAGTAACCATCTAGCAGGAGACCTTTCCCTGGGAATATCCCATTCACCCGTTCACTGAGATTCTTGTTGATGCAGATTAGAAACATTTTTAAAATGAAGGGAATTTTCATGTAGGAGGACACCATTTTCCATCTGAAATAGCCACAGGCTGGAATTCTTGCCACAGAAAACAAACTGCCAGACCAAAATGTGAGAGAAACAGACATATCCAGGCCTGGTGAATTGGGCTATTTTATTTTTTTCTGCTTCTTTTAGTAGATAATGTGTAGTCAGGAATTGAGAATAGTAGAACAAGTCCTAGGGGGGGGGGTTATGGATATAATGGAAGGGGATGAAGCTGTTGTGGGAACATATTGTTTATTGAATTTTCTCATTCAGATGGTTATTGTATGATTTATGGTGACTTAAACTTATTATGTGCCTCTTTTTAATTTGTCATGTAATGATTGTGCAAATGTGTACAACCAATTAATATATTCAGAAGAGACAAAAACACTGGGAGAAGCTCCTGTGATCAACCAATTTACCTTTGTTTACAGTGCAAGACTTAAATTTCACCCGTATCAGGTCATTCCATATCTCTGGATCTATAGAATATGGAAATATGCTGTGTGCAGAATAGATTTCACACATACTTTTTGATGTTCAGGATTCACTGGGTTGTTCACAGGGAGTTTTGGGTTTCACACACCTCATTTTATGTGTGCACAGCCCAACAGTGAGCTGAAAACTGGAGACAAATCTGAGGCCTCTAAAAATGCAACTCTTATCTAATGTAGTTTAGATTTGCCTTGTCAGCCTTGCAGAACAGGAGTGTCTGTGGGACAGGCTTGGGTTATTTATCAGCTTCAAAATGTTCATAAAGATGTCTGGAAAGTTGAAAAGAGAGTCTGTGTTAAGGGGATGCTCAGCAGCTGCAGGAGGGGCTGGAGCTCTGCCTGGTGACAAGGTCTGGAATAAAGGGACAATCCATGGCAGTACCTGTGGTCACTTCCCAAGGCCACCTCTATTTATATAATTATGGCAATTCAGACCTCACTTCCATTTTCCCCCTTTTACTCTCTTTTCTTCTTTTTTATTCTCTTTCTTTTTCTCTTTTTTCCTTTCCCCCTCCTTTTTCTCTTTTTCTCTTTTTCTCTTTTTTTCTCTTTTTTTTT
>NC_031776.1:35110138-35114792 GCF_001522545.3 Parus major | reverse complement strand
CCTTCCCTTCCCTTTTTCCTCCTCTCCCTCTTCATTATTATCAATAATACAATTATTATCAATAATACAATTATTATCACAATTGATTTCAGTTTTCAATCTGGCCGTGTCTGACCCCAGTTTTCTCCAGTTCCCCTCCCCACGGAGAAGGAGGGAGCTGTGTGGGGTTGAACCACGACAAAACCTCTCAATTTCTTTGTCCTCCTTTGTCACCACATCACTGGGAGAAGAGAGAAATCAGGAATAAAAAAAAAGAAAAAAGATTGATTAAAGGTCCATCACAAATTAACGAACAAAAGTGCAATCCTGGCACTTCATGCTAGAACGGAACGTTTTAAAAAATCACACAAGAACACTAGAATTTGGATTGGGGCATAAAAATCCTTTGGAAGGCTGTGTGCTAATCAACAGCAAATGTAAGAATCCCTCAGGCTGAAAGGGCAGTGAGTGACTGTATTTGTTCTATTGGAGGTTTTCAATCAGCGTTTTCAGAAGGTGGTTTCTCATTATGATAATGATGATGGGATTAATTATCACCATGAGAACGAGCGATAATGGCACTTTGAACTGTGTTTGTCACCACATGACACAGGCTGTTGCTTGTTTTTACATTCCCAGGACATGGAGAGGTGCTGGCTTTGGCACTGGGAAAGGGCCCAGCTGGGCAGGAGGCGTCAGAGGAGGACAAACACCAACCTGGCAGCCTCCTTACCTGGCTGCACTGGGATATGCACCAGGAAAATAATTGGAATTACTCCTTGGGATTAACATTCAGCTGCAGCAAATTATTTAAATATGCTAAGTGTAAATATGTGTTTGCTTTCTAAGAAATATTGTTGTCACGACAGCCAAATTTGCAAAATTTATAAAACTATTATCAAATTTAGAAAGTTTGCTGGAGAGGGAACAAAAACCAGAGTGGTGGGGAAGGCGAGGCAAGTGAGGGCACATCTCAGCCCTGGGAGTAAATCCATGAATCCCAGGAGATTTCCCTGCAGCAGGAGCAGTGTGGTGTGGCTGGCAGAGCAGAACCCCAACAATATTGGGTATTTTCCATTTGTGAGCTGTGCCCAGTGAACATTCCAGAGAAATGTTTAAGCAGAAAGTGAAAATACGTCGAGATATGATGGGCCACTGAGATTTATTGGGAATTGGAAATCTGTGATGTAGTGTGGCCTTAGCAAGGGATGTCCAACCAAAACTCTTTTTACAACCAAACTCTTCCTAAGCCACAGCATGGATAATTCTGAAAAATAGGAAACTTCTGATTCCCCTGCATACACTTTATATTTGTTGACAAAAAAATCACTTGAATTTTTTTTTTCAGTGAAGTTTGAACATTTATCTGCTGCCTTTGTGACCTCCAGAAGCTGGTTTTTTTTTCCTGAAGACCTCACTATTTGTTGCAGTTTGTTTTCATATGAATGGTCACCCAAGTGGAAGAATGTGCTCTGGAACTTTTTCCTTGTAATTAAATTAATTCAGGGGACATGGAAGCAGCTCCTGGTGCTCTTTAGCTTCTCTTACTTTAGTAACTAATTAATGTACAACTGACACACACGTACTCAGCTTTCATAATGTTATCTGATTAATAAGCAATAACCACCTCAGTAAATCAAAATTAAATGCCTACTTATGGCAGTGAGTTTAGAACCCTCCTGCCTAGAGACTTTCCATTGATTGACTCATTAAATATTTCATTGACAGATGAAAAGAAGAGGGAAAAAATCCTCATGAGCAACTTTGCCTTTTGTTTTATAGGGGAAGTTTTATAACATTGGTTCACTGAAGAAGTTAAAGCTCTGCAAAGGGTCTTGGGTGGCTGAAAAACCAGATGAAAGCGGGGGTGGGTTGTGCTCCAGGCAGTTCTGGGAAGGGAAAAAGGGATTCCAGAGCAATAAATCACTCCCTGAATTTATGAGTCCATTTTGTGGATAATTAGTGCCCTGCTGGAGCTACCAAAATCCTGCTGGTGGTTTCATCGAAGGTACTGGAAACTTGATCAAGGGTGAGGAAATAAAGTATGTCCAAGGAGTTGGAGGAAGAGAGGGGCAGGCTTCTTCTGCAAATGAAAATACCTCTGGAGGAGAAATTTAAGCACTTAATTCCCAACAAGATTCAGTAAATCCTGCTTTTCCCATGGACCTCCCAGTCAGAAGCATCAAAATCAGATGACAGCCTTTGGTTTTTGGAAAGTTCAGAAGAAGCAGCACTTTTCAAACTATTCTTTTTAGGGAGAAGCTTTCTCTTCCACCTGTACCAGACTATTCTGGCTACTTCCTGATGCTTAATGAGAAATGTACCTGTTATTTAACAAAAAATGTGGTTTTCTGATGCAAAGAAACCAGTCCCAGGTGTGAGAGATGCATATTCAGGATTATATTATTATTTTTTAGAACCACATTTCTCACAAACTTGCAGATGTACTGCCAGGTTCACCACGTAGGAATCAAATTTGTTGCTCCAAGATTTTTCTTAAGTTGCCATTCTGATTTTTTTTGGACATTTTATACTCACTGAGTTGCACAAAATGTTCATTACACCAAGGAATTAGTCCTTGGGATTGATTAATTAATTGGACAAACGTGCAGCATGATCAGTTCAAGGAGCTGTAGGTGGGTAAGTGAAGGAATGTGTGGGATTGGGAAAGCAGAGGGTTAATATTATGTCTTACTTCACAAATTATTTTATACAGAAAACGAGGAGTAATTACATTATAAACAATAGTTCTTTTCCTTTCAATAGCAACAAGTTAGAAAAAAAGTGATTTTTTTTTTGTTGGTTTGGTTTTTACTGTTTCTATGATTAGGCACTTATTTACAGCCTGCTTTCTATCTTTATTTTTTTTTTTACCTGGTGTTGAAGGCTATTCATTATGAAATAGAATAAAATCAGTGAAATAGAATATGGAAATTGCATTTCAGTCCATGGTGAGCCTCTGCTTACTTAGGGTAAACTTCTTTATAGAAAAATATTTTGGCTCTGATCTTCTACTCTACAGAGGTTTTGGCTGCAAAAAAAGCTGTTCTGAGCACCAGAGTCTAACACAATGATTTTTATTTTTTTTTCACTTTACAGCAAAACTTTATCTTTTTGTCGCTGCGTTAACCTGAAAAACATAAAGATACATCTTGGTTTTCCTTTAAGCTTCTTCTCCCAGTCATTCCTTTTTAACTCATTCCTATAATAGTCCGTTTCAAGCAACACCAGTGACAGCAAAACCTATGAGGGTTTTCAAATTCAATAACCAGGCCTGGAAAGGAGGCATCCCTCATCTCAGCCTCAGCTGAGTAACTGCAGATCCTTAACATTACCCTCTACACTGGAGGTCCTCGGAGCCATCAATCTGCTGGAAATGTGCTGACAGCTCCGAGTGGTTCCGCGGTGTCTGAGCCGCTCCAGGAGCGCTGAGATCACCGCCGGAGCCGTGACTGACGAGCTCAGGGGTGAGGATTCTGCCCCTCGGCTCTGAACACACGTGTTGGGCAGCTCTGGGCACGTGTGAGAGCTCCGGGGGGATGGCAAGGCTTTGGTGCTTCTCCTCTCCTCCCCGGGGCTGGGGGAATGCTGGGCGGGAGGATGGAATGGCAAACGTGTTTCTCGCCACCAGGAAAATGGGAATGGTTTTTAAGGGTTTGTGGGGTGTAACTGGGATTCAAACCTCTGCATCCTCTGCCCCATCCTCCTACACCCCCAAAACACCTCTCTGCAGCCTCACTTTCCTCATCTGGAGATCCCAGGATCACTGAGGTTGGAAAAGACCTCCAAGGTGATGGAGTCCAAGCTGTGCCCGGTCCCCACCTTGTCACCAGCCCAGAGCACTGAGTGACACCTCCAGGAATTCCCTCCATCCCAACCTCCCCGGGCAGCTCTTCCCAATCTTTAACAACCCTTTCCTTGGACAGATTACTTCTGGAGGTGGTTTGAAACAATTGCCCTGTGGGTTGTCTCTGGGTCTTGCACTGGCCAGAACAGAGCTGTGTGTCCTCATCAGGATCTTTTCTGTGTCACCTCTGCCTTTCCCTTCTTCTTGAGCAGGTTTCTGCACAGTTCACAGACCACCTGCAAAGACACAGGAATAATTCTGGAATCAGGTTTTCATATTTTTAAGAAGAAGTTTCTCTATATTTCAGTTTGGACAATCTCTCTTTGTTGTTGTCTCTAAATTAGTTTTTAACCATGTGCACAGTAATTGAAACAATGATACAATTGTTGCAATAACTTCTAACAATGTTACAATAATTTCCTCATATAACATTTCTATTTTTAACTATGCCAAAGGAAGTTAAGTACACACAGTAGGGAGATTATATGAATATATTCTGACTGTTGATGTGTCCCATTTATTCCTGGACCTGATGAATGTTTCCCTTGCAAACATGGGAAGGGAATGCATCTTGATGTTTTTCACAGTACAGATTAAAGCCAGGAGTTTAAGGCTCTGTAAATCAGTTAATACCCAGACAGCATCAAAATGTAGTGGGAATTTGGTCTCTGTTCCTGAAGAATTCCACCACAAACCAGTAATTTCTTCCAAGTAGGAATAATGCCTAGGTTCAATACAGAGTCTTCTCCTTTCTCCTTTCTTTCTCCTTTCTCCTTTCTCCTTTCTCCTTTCTCCTTTCTCCTTTCTCCTTTCTCCTTTCTCCTTTCT
>NC_031776.1:35101486-35110038 GCF_001522545.3 Parus major | reverse complement strand
CCTTTCCCTTTCCCTTTCCCTTCCCCTTCCCCTTCCCCTTCCCCTTTCCTTTTTCCCTTTCCTTTTTCCCTTTCCTTTTTCCCTTTCCTTTTTCCCTTTCCTTTTTCCCTTTCCATCTCCTTTGATCACAAAATACAAATTTATTTCCAGCTGTACCCACATCCTGCTCCAGCAGTTTTGGCCAAACCGCTCCGGCCCGAGCTCCAGCTCCGCTCCCCGTGCGCGGCCGAGGACGGTTCTGCACGCCCTGCTCAAGGTCACTGGAGGCTGAGCTGCTCTGAGATGTTGATGCCATTCTCCAGCTCAGTGGAGCTTCCCCTGCAGCAGCCAGGACGTGAGAGGGGCAGGGTGGCAGTGCAGAGGGTGGCGCTGACCCCATCTCCCGCTACCTTTGGGCAAAGCCGCTCCACCGCACCGCGAACAACTCGCCCCAAGACTGGAGCACTCACTGTTGGCTGCATAATCCTCCCTAATGCTCGATTTTTCCTTCCTTGAGAAAAGATTAAAGAAGAGAATTACACTGGAGCTGGTGGAGACATGATCCATGCTCCCTTGATTATATGGAAACATTAAAATATCATCAGCATGTTAATTTTATCAACTGAACTGGATGAGATTTATTCCTCTCTCTTATCTATTGCATTAGGCTGGAAATACAATTTATTCTGATGGTGGGAATGTCAGACAGAGAGACCAAAAACATCTGGACATCTTAATAGGAGACAAATTTTCTAGGATGTACATTGACCCTTTAAAATTAATTCTGCTAATAAAGAGGCAGGAATTTCAGGGCCTATTCATCTTTTAAAATCAAGCCCCAGCTCTTTATTGGGGTAAAATCGGTGGATGCAATGAAGATTCCTTTGAGGACTTGTGGTTTTCATGGCTTTCATTGCATATCTGAGTATCAAATACAATAGGTTATTACATATAAATATAAATATAAAGCACACAACATTAGAAAAAAAACCAGCCATCACAAACTACATTAATAAAATTTTTCAGTGAAATCGGTGAAACTTTTCCTGGAAAAACCATGTATCTAAAACATTCTCCAGGTCTGCATTGGTGGATCTTCTTATATAATATAAAATCATTATTAATTAAAACCAGCTGTAAAAAAAAAACCCCAAAAACCAACTCCTTGCTCATTGAAAGATAGTTTCCATTTAAAAAAAATCTTGTATTTACAGCACGTAGATTATCCCAGAACATTCTCAGCTCATGGAGGAGGGCGGGTGACATTTTCCTCTGGTTTTTGGGATCCCTGTCCTGGGAAGCATACAGAAGAAAAGTTAAAGACCTAAAGTTAAATCCCTGCTGCTCTGGCACGTTCCCATTCCCGTTTTCCTGGGAGTGCAGAGGTGAGAAGCAGAACAGTGAGCTCTGATTCCAAACATCCCTTTCCAAATGGGATGGCTGCATTTTCGTGGGGCTTTCCCTGGAAGTTCCAGGCTCTCCCCAATCAACAACTTGATAGTTGTTCTGGGAAGATCCTCAGCACTGCTATCTTGTGCACAAGTAAACAGGGCATCTGTAAGATTAAGAATTATCTGCCAGGGCTTTGACACAACCATCAGTTATGCCAGATGCAAATAATTTATTCTTTGTCAGTTCAAATGCACAGCCCTGTTTGGATGGCTGAAATTTATACTGGCACCAAAAAGCAGCACGGTGTTATTGCAGCGGGGTGTCGGAACCACGGAGATGCAGCTCAGATGACCCAAAACGAGGGAGAAAAGCGTTATTTATATTTTCTGAGGGTAACTCATCACTGATATGTAGAAATAGGTGACGTAATAACTTTTCCTTGTTGTGTGATGATGTTGTGTGATGTGCCAGGGGAGGCCCTGTGCAGCTGTGGCTGCCCCACCCCTGGAAGTGTCCAAGAGCAGGTTGGAAAAGGGCTTGGAGCAACCTGGGACAGTGAAAAGTGTTGGGGGTGGACTGAGGTGAGTTTTAAAATCCTTTCCAACCCAAACAATTCTGTTGTTCTGTGATTCCACATATCCTCCTTGACATGGAACGATGGGGTTATTTAGGTTGGAAAGGACTGTCCCTACCAGTCTCCTAAACAGTTCAGTTTCCCAAAGCAAAGCAGAGCACGTTGAGAAGGAGCCTGAGTGAAATTAAACTGCAGCTCTGCCAAGGTGAAGCTGGGCTGGTGCTCAGCTTGCTCAGGATGCTCAGAGGGTGCTCAGGTGCTTCCTTAGCTTTGGGAACAGGAGAAATGGAGATGTTCAGCCAAGGTTTATCCACTGGTGAGGCACCTCCAATCTTGGCACCATTTCTGGACCTCTCTTGAAAGGAGAGGAGACACTGAGGGAGCTGGAAGGTATCCAGGGAGAGATGTGGAGCTGGGGAAGGGGCTGGAGAATTCCTGAGGGAGCTGGGAAGGGGCTGGAGAATTGCTGAGGGAGCTGGGAAGGGGCTGAGGCTGGAGCAAAGGAGGATCCCGAGGGATCTTTTCCCTCTCTGGAATTCCCTGGCAGGAGGGGACAGCCGGGGGGGTCGGGCTGTGCTGGCAGGGAACAGGGACAGGAGGAGAGGGAACGGCCTCAGGCTGGACAGCAGCAGGAATTTCCCCATGGAAAGGGTGCTCAAACCTTGGAAGGAGCTGCTCAGGGAGGTTTGCAGTGCCCATCCCTGGAGGTGGCACTCAGGGCTCTGGGCTGGTGACAAGGTGGGCACAGCTTGGACTCGATGTTCTTGGAGCTCTTTTCCAACCTCAAAGATCCCATGATTCTGTGAACCACTCCATGCACAGTAAAGTCAAACACGTCTCCATGATTATTTGGCACCTTAAACATTGAGTTAAACTTCGGTGAGACTGTTGAATAATCTGTCCCTGTGCCATCAGCTGGAAATTCTGCTCATTTTACAGGAGCTGAGCTCACAAGGATTTACTGGACAGCAGAAAAAGTGGAATTTGAGCCACACATCCTAAGCCGAGTCCACAACAGCCCCCATTTCCAATAACAAAACCAGCAGTGACAGTGATGTATGGCTTTTTTTATGAGACCTGATAACTGATGGATATGTGATCTTATAAATGCTTAGACAAACTAATGCACATAATTATATTTTCCATTTGAAGTCTATTGCTCGGCATTCTAATACAATATCATTAGTCGGAATGGCCACAATGATACAGCTTGGGCAGTTTGTCACAGTAATTACGGGGTGATTATTTTTGACTGGAATAAAGATTTCAGTTTTAGTATGGTAGAAAGCATAATCACAAATTAGAAACAGTCTCAGAATAAAGAAATATCAGGGAGAGGGACTTTAAATATGGATTATAGTGCAATTCTAAAACAATTTCTTTAAAGAAGTGCACTCGTTTGGCTGAAAGTGGGACTACTTTTAGGTTCATAGCAAGTTCCTTCCCAAAAGGATGACAATTACCTAATTAACAGCTCCTGTGTGGAAGGTTTGTGTAAAAGGGAAAATCTGGGCATAGCAAGGAAGGCTTGACTTGTAATTTACATAACTGCTAAAACGGGCTTTGTTTTTTCAATCGACAAAAAAAATACATCATTTGTCTTCACCATGTTCAGGAGGGTTGATTAAAGTAGACACTGTCCTCACATCTGTATTGAAAACTGTATTAATCAATTGATTAATCATGAGGCATTAATCAAAATCTTCCTTAAGTGTTTTACTTTTGGAGCAGCTCTTAGTATTTTCTATCAGATTCCTTTTAAGGTGTCCATTATAAAGATTAAATTTGGGTGGTAAATATTGAGGGGCTGAAGCACACGTGGCTTTCCCCTTGAAGGTCACAGCCATTGCTCATTAGTGTTACTTTTAATGGGATAAGAAGCAAAAGTTTTTAATATGTGGCTACATCAATTAATCAAACCCACATTTGATTTCCTTTCCAGTAAGCAGAAATTTATAGTGGTGTAAAACTTTGAATACTTCAGGCTATGCTTAAGAATATTCCAAGAATTTAAGGAATTTAAGCTGTAAATGCAGATATGATGCACTCATGTTCTAATTATAACTGCTGTTTCTTTTAAATAGTCTGCTTTAAAAATATTGTTTTTAAGGTATTCTGTACAGTTTTCATGAAGGTTATATTAAAATAAACTCATTTTCCCATACAGTGAATGAATGCCAAACTTCAGACCACTGTAATGAAGCTTTTTAGAAGTTATTTTTGAGGACTAAGTGAATTCTATTGAGCCATAGAGGACCTTTTCAAGAAAGCTGAGTATCTGAGAATTCCACTCTGTTTTTGCTCACTCCTGTTTGTTTTTTCAGTCTGAAACATTAAACACCGGTGCTCCAGTAAATGTAATTTTGGAAGCATCAACTGCAGCAGAAAAGAAAACCGCTGATTACAAATCTCTTCATGCGCAAGAAAATGTCTCTTCATCTCCCAGTCCCTCTGTAAGTGATCTTTTAAGTGAGATTTACTGAATCCTCCTTGTGGCTGCTCTCATGACAGACTGGATATACCTATTTTCCTACAGACTGCTTTTTCCACAGGGGAAAAAAAAAATTCATAGGGGAAACACCAAACCCAAGCATATGCTATTTGTATTTATTTGGATTTTACAGTACACCAAAAAAAATGTGCATCTGGCATTCCCATCACCTCTGGCAAAAGTTTAAAGAAACAAGAAATCAAAGCAGAGCAAATTAAATCCTGCAGCCACTTCCCTTTGCCTAAAGAAGCTGCCTTAAAAAAAAATTCCAGTGCTTTTTTAGGTAGTCCAATACCCAGAGATTGCCAGCTACTGATTTAATAGCGCTCCTAAGCACTTCTTTTTAGAGGATGGCTTCAAGTTGAACAAAGTGCAGACAGAGCTCTAATAAATCTATTAAATCAAGGGATATTTAATGATTTGAATGATTTATTGATTTGATTTGGGCAGCTTCAGGACCCCCCTTGTGCTGCTGACTCTTAAGGGGAAGCCTTGAATTTTGGCAGGCAAAGGAGACCCAGGAGAACCTCAGGAAGTTTTATCCCAACCCAGGGATGGGGCAGCAGGAGGAGGAGTGGGATTGGGAACCTCTGGATGGAGGCAGAGCTTTTGACACAGCTCCTCTCATCAGAGGGTGATGCTATCACTCCTAAAAGCACCTTTGATGCAGAGTTATTCTGCCTTTAAAGCCACTAAAATCCGTGTAAAATTTTGTAATGCCTTTAAAAAATGATACTGGGCCACTTCTCCTGTAATGATGTGAAAGAGAAACATGTGCTCCAAGTCTTGAAATAATCAGTGATTTGGAAATAACCTCAAACCTGCGTTGCTCTCCCACAGCTGAGCCCTGCTCAGGTTTTGTTCTGGCTGGTGGAGGTTGGTTGCTTTCTGCAATCTGCACAATTCCCATCATTCCTTCCTCATGCAAATATCTCAAATTTACCTGGTGGATAAATTTGGGGCTGGTCACCTTTGTACTGAGCCTCAGGTGCTGCTTCAGCGCTGGGAAAAGTTGGGATGGGGTTTAGAAATTCCTGCTGGATGATTTATCTCTAAAGCATCTTCTTTTTAAATAGAATTTCGTTCAACATTCCCTCAGTCTGGGTTATTGGGAACACTGATCCCATGACAGCGATGTGGTGGATTTATCAGTGGTTTATTACCACTGATGGCTTTTTGTTGCTGATTTGGTTTGCTTTTTGTTTTATGGAAATATGGGCCAGTGAAAGAAGCCATTGAAATCTGTGACTTATTATAATATATAAAATGATACTATTTATAAAATATGAAATTTAAATTTTAATAATAATAATAATAATAATAATAATAATAAATAAAAATAATAATAATTATAGAATCACAGAATCTTAAACTGTTGGGATTGGAAAGCACCTTAAAGCCCATCCCACCCCTGCCAAGGGCAGGGACACCTTCCCTTATCCCAGGTTGCTCCAAATCCTGTCCAACCTGGCCTTAAACACTTGCAAAATAAAATATTTAATATTTAATACTTAATACTACAATTATATAAAATAATTATTGTAAATATACTATTATTATAAATAGTACATTAAGTATTATAGTCGCACATAAAAATACAATGTGGAGAATATATAATTAAAATAATTATCATTTGTCAGTAGCAGCTACAGGCTGTTTGGTGTGAGATGTTTCTCTGGAGGTTGAAAATGTATTTCTGTGGGTTTTTAAGAAAATGGAATTTATCTAAAATTTGGTTGTGATTAAATTTTCATCTTTTTCCATGGATTATACATTTTTCCTTTTCCTTTCCTCTTCCATCTTACCATGGCATAAAATTTCCAGGTGATCATATAACTTTAAAAATGTTTTTGGATGACTGGAATGTTAAAATGCATTTCTATTACCTGAGACTGACTTTTCCTGCAGAAAGGTGACTGAAGTCTGCATCAGACAGTGGTGGACTGCCCTGTCCTTCACATCCTAAAGAAGAGCTTAGTTTGGGATTTTTAAAAATATATATGTTTGGTTCAGTTCCAACAGAACAGCCTGAGGGTGGTGCTCCCAGGGAGCTGAGTGTCCTTTCAGAAATAGTCACAGCTAATTTCTCATGGGCTGCTCTTCCTGAAACAGCAGAGAAATGCAGCTGGAACAGCCTGGAGAAGGGACAGGACAGTGGGGCAGGAGGTGATGCTGGGCAGGGGTTTTAATCATCACAAAATCCCAGAATAGTTTGGGTTGGAAAGGACCTTAAAGCTCATCCCATCTCACCCCTGCCATGGCAGGGACACCTCCCACCATCCCAGGCTGCTCCAGCCCTGTCCAACCCGGCCTTGAACATTCCAGGGATCCAGGGACAGCCACAGCTGCTCTGGGAAAGCTGTGCCAGGACCTCCCCACCTTCACTCCCCAAATCCTTCCCAATATCCCAGCCCTCTGGCAGCTTAATGAGCTGCTTTTCCCCAAAGATGGGAAATTAAATGGGAACTTTTAACTCTTTTCTTCTTGTGACATCTCTTCCAAGCTAAGCCTGGCCTACTTTTACACACCTGCATTTGCAGAATGGCCACTGCATTAAAACTCCAAATAAAAGGTGACTACAACATTTTTCCTGCACAGAAAATCCTTTGTCTTGAAGTGTTTTGTGTAGGGAGGCAAAGGAAAGAAATCCAGAAACCGGGCATGGAACAAACACCCCAAAATGATAAGAACCCCCCAAATGTTCTTACAAATTATTTGCTTTTAGGGGTTTCTCAGGGTTAAATTATCTGGTTTTAGGGGTTTTTAGGGTTATTTGAACTTAGAGCAGCCATAAATGCACAACAACAGCAGAATTACAAGATGAGGAACCTTCCTGTTCCTGCTATGCTGTTTTCCTCCAACATCTGGATGAGAACAGCAATTCCTCTGGATGTACTATTATTACTATTAATATACATTTGTTGTTATTATTATTATATAGAAAATCAGAGATTTTTACTATTTAATTTTAATAATTAATACTAATAAAACATAACAAACAAAACAAAATTATTAATAATTGTAGGTGTCCTATTTCATCACGGAGCATCTTTTGAACGTCAAATTTTGCCAAGCCTTGGAAATGAACAGTACAGTGAAAAAGAGGAGAAAAAAACCCCACAAAAAATATTAAAAAAAATAATAAAAAGCAGAAACTTTAATAAAGGGATTGGAAATGTCAGAGGGATGCTGGAGCTGCTCCGTGTGCTGTCCCTGTTCCTTATTGGCACGTGTGCCTCGACTGTTCAAACCCCACAATGTCTGTGCATGATGGCATATTTTTGTTATTGCAGAAAGCCTACGTTTGACCTTTCTTTGTAATTGTGACACCAGTTGAATTCAGCTTTGGTTCATGGCAATTTACTCCATCCTTTGAGAGTTCACTAGTTAATTATTGCCAAGTGAATTTTTAATTTGCTCCGATGATTACATTGGTGAGTGCAGTCATTAGCGGGAAATTTATTTTAGGAACTGGCACTAGAGGGAGCTAAGTAATTGTATCATTTATGGATCTGGGAAGGGGAGAAAAAGAACATTCATTAAAAACTTGCCTTTTTTTCTGAACCTGCTGATTTTACAAATATGGCAGCTATGCCTCAGCAAATTAGAAGTGATAATGAATTAGTTAATTTTCCTTACTGAAAACTGCTATGCTCAGATTATTAAGTTACTGTATTTCTGTTTCACCAGCCAGTAAATTAGGATTTCTAGGACTCTTTTGGGAGGGTGAATTTTTGTAACTATTATCCTTGTTTATCATTATTTTGGTCTTAACAGAATTAAAATGCTCACGGATACCCTCCTGGAGCATCAGTGTGTTCCCAGATGCACTCCAGGATGGATGGCACTCTGTGAGAGAGGAGCCTGGAGCTCTTCTGGGCTGAGCCAAAGCTGGGCCTGGACACAAAGTGCTGCCTTTTCCAGCCCAGTGTCCACTGAAATCACTGGAATCCCATTTTAATTCAGTGGCAGATCGCTCAGAATTTTTGTCTTTAATGCTCATCTTTGTTTTAGTGGAGCTGCTGGAGAGAATCCAGAGGAGGCCCCGGAGGTGCTCCAGGGCTGGAACCCCTCTGGAGCCAGGCTGGGAGAGCTGGGAATGTTCCCCTGGAGAAG
>NC_031776.1:35038402-35101021 GCF_001522545.3 Parus major | reverse complement strand
TGGAATTCCCAGAGAAGCTGTGGCTGTCCCTGGATCCCTGGGAGTGTCCCAGGCCAGGCTGGACAGGGCTGGGAGCAGCCTGGGATGGTGGAAGAAGTCCCTGCCATGGCTGGGGTGGGAGTGGATGGGCTTTGAGGTCCCTTCCAAATGAATTCCATGAGGAATGAGGACCAATGAGGACCATTCCATGATCTCCAAAGCTGCCAGCCCAGCCCCACGCTGGGTCCCATCTGGGATATCCTCACCTCTATCCCCTGTGGCTGTGTTTCAGAAGATCCCAGAGTTATCCCTAAACTGCCACGCTGCTGCTGCTGCTCCCCTGCTCTGTCCAGCTGAGGAAATGGGGACATTTTAGTGTGATATAAACTGTGGGCAAGAAAATTCCAAATCCAAGAGCTGATGCTTCCTTTCTGTACAAAAATGTCACCCCTCAAGGTAGCGTGCCCAGTAAACAGGGAGTCATGCAGACAGATAATCAAAATAAATGGAAATCCTCAATTCAGCTGGCCTGGGTTCTTTGATATGGGTGAGAAACCATGACTTTGTTATGAAATATCACTTACAAAGATTCCTGAAACCTGGTGGTTTTCTGAGCCCTCATCTGTTTATGTAATTTTCCCCAATTTCATCCTTTGTTTAGGCCATGGGAAGGCACCACCACTCCCCTAACCCCACCTGGAGCTGCATGGGTTTCACCTGCTGAGCTCCTCAGGGAGGAATTACTTCATTGAGTAAGTCTCTTTTCACAGAGTTGTTTTTTTTCCAGGATTCAGGTGTGGGATTGCTCTGCTGGTGCTGTTGGCTCTGTGCTCCTTGATGTATTCACAGAGGTCAGTGCAACCAGGGGCATAAATGAGGATGATATTGGGGTTTTTGTGTTTATTTTTATGCTTCCTTGTATTTTTTTTTCCTGGAATTTTAATGGTGCTCCCCACCTGCAGTCCTGAACAGTTGTGGGTGTTTGCTATTCCTTTTTCACTCCTGAATTCTGGATATTTTTACTTTGAATAACCTTGCTAAATTCTTTATTTCTGTGTTGTATTCCTTTCCACTGTAATTCTCTGAAGTTCCTCAATGAAAAATCACTGAGCCTTGCAATTCAGTTTCCTGTGAAACCCTATGGACAGCAAACACCACATTTCATGCTTTTGATACTAAACCTATTGTTCAATGGTTTAAATTGATATAAGGGGAAGTATTGTTAATCCAGGGCAAGTTTTAATTTTTCCTTTTGTGTCATATATGTGTGTGTGAGCAGTGGGGAAAATGATTTGGGGTTCTGGTGGGGTGGGTGTGTTCCTCCAGTGACTTTGTCAATCCTCACCTCTGATAAGGGAACTCTGGAAGAGATTTTGGGAACTCTGGAAGAGATTTTGGGAACTCTGGAAGAGATTTTGCAGTTTGACTTTACCATAACTGGGGCTCAAAACCAACACAAATTCATTAAAGTCTTAATTAAATGGTTTGAGTTAGGAAACATCCAGCTATTTCTGCCTTTTCAAAACGGTGACAAAAGGTTGGGGACTTAGAGTGGAGTAAAACCCCTCTCAGGAAGGGCAGAGCTCAGAGCATCTCTTCTGTTTCCAAAAGAGTTTATTCTTTAATTCCATTGATTCAGCTTTATTCTCTACCAAAAATCTTTGCTCTGAAGGTCAGAGGTAATTACCTATTACAGGTAATAGTCTTTTTGCAGGTGTCTGGGAAAACTTTGTAGCTCTTTGTCTAATTCATGCATTTCTTTTCAGTTTTCATTTGGAAGTGAGAGAATCTTGTAGCATCTTTTCCTTTGCTTAGTTTTTCTTTAAGAATATCTCTGATAGACATTAAATCCCTGGAAGTGTTCACAGTTGGGTTGGACAGGGTTTGGAGCAACCTGAGATAGTGGAAAGTGTCCCTGCCCATAGAAAGAGGGTGGAACAAGAAGGATTTTAAGGTCCCTTCAACCCAAACCATTCTGTTGATATGCAGTGCTAGGAAATAAAAATGTTCTTCCTCTGATTTTATTAATCAGGAGCACAGGGAAGGGCTGTGAAAACTTTTAAGTCTTTATGTGTGCTATAAACTGGCATCAGGTGCACGGAGATTCCTCTGGAGTGTGATCCAGCCTCGTGGTCTCTCAAAAATCAGATGGTCTCAGCTCTGAGCATGGAGGATTCGGAAGATTTTAGGTTTTTGGAATCAAGGGGCTAAAAATACAGTATTTCTTTCACAAGAGATATTGATTTTATATCAAACCTGCCAGGACAGGGAAAGAAAAGATATTTTTACTGCCCAGGCTGATCACTGATGCCATGTTAGAACCCTCTGGTCAGAGTTTTGCTGCTGTCCCCAAAAAGGACAGTTTTTTTTTGCTCTAAGGCCTGGGAGCACAGAGCCTGATGTTGTTCCTGTCCATAAGGAATTCACCTGGGAGGAACATCCCTTAATTTGCAAATTCTTATCTCAGTATTTCCCTGCAAATCCTCCCTTGAAGCAGAGCTTTTCCCACCTTCCTGGAGTGGTTGGGAAGCTTAGTGAAGGTTCTTTATCCTTTCCATCTTCCTTTTAGGACAGGCTGAGGTTCTGGGGCACGAGATGGCAGCAGAAGGAAAATTTGCTCCCACCAGAAATACCTGGCTGGTCTAAACTACAAAAATCCAACAAACTCCAAAAAAAACCCTCCAAAATCCTTGCTCAAATTTGTAAAATTATTTCAGCAGACTTAATGAAAGTTCCTACAAAGACAGTCAATCACTTGAATATCTAAAAAATCCTTTTGCTTTTTAAGAACCTTGGTGATTCTTAAAGAAAAAAAGAAAAACCAAGACCAAAGTAAAAACTTTTTTAGCTCAAATGTAATTTTAATAAATATTTTTGCTGGTTCCTCTCCTTCCTTCCCATCCCATGTATTTATTTTCACCTGGAGTCAGATCAACAGGAGATTTAAACTTTCTAAGGCAGTTGTTCAACAGATTTTTTCTGATCCAAAACTCTGTGTGTGCCCCTTTAGTAGTTATTTATCAGGCCAGTGTGTGTTGTTCCATAAACAAACCCAAATTATAACAAATTAAACTCTTCCAAACTGAATTTGGAAATTCTAATCCCCAAATTTATTTTTTTACTAGAAACTGCAGCTTTGGTAGAGCCTTCGACTTCCCTGGGGAAACAAACACAGGTTTTTAGATCCTGAAATGAGAAATATTCAACACATTTGGGGTGTTGTGGTATTTCAGTGGCTGTTCTACCACAGTGGAAGATGGAAAAAATCCCAGTGAGGTTTTACCTTTGTCTCTCCAGAGCTCTCCTTGGTTTGGCTTCATGATCCTCGTGCTTTGTGGGACAATCTCCTGCTGATTGATATTCTGTGTTTGGAGAGCTGATGCTCTGTGCAGTTTATTGTGCACTCGAGGAAGTTCTCCTGGACAAGCTCATTTAGCAAAAACAACCTCTTAAAGTGAATTTCCCAGGTGTGCTCCTCTTGGGGAAATTATTTGGCATCAATTTTGCTTTCTGGAGCTGATCAACAAATCCCACGGACTTTAGGGAGCAAATTTGTAAAATTATTTCAGCAGACTTAATGAAAGTTCTTACAAAGACAATCAGTCACTTGAACATCTAAAAAATCCTTTCACTTTTTCAAAGGGTGATTCTTAAAGAAAAAAAGAAAAAGACCTGGGAGTTTTGGAAATTTGGAAAACCTCTTCCTTTTCCCTGTGGTTTGAGATGCCCATCTGTGCACTTGGGGCAAAAAAGTAAAAGCCAGACACAAAAACTCTGCATTTCCTTCGTTTCCAGTCCCCTGTGACCATCTGCAGTGGCCCAAAAAATAAATGTATGATGGCCAAGGCAGAGCTCTGGGCATGAGCTTGGCCACTGAGGGCCACAGCTGTAAAAACTCTGGTGGTGTTGGAGAGCACTGGTGACACTTGAAGTGTTGCTTTGACCAGTTTGTGAGAGTTTTATGGGACGTGTTCCAGGGTAACAATGTTCTTTATAATAAACTCTTGTTTCACTTTAATTCCTTTATGCCATTTTCTAAAATGTAGTGATTTACTGCACCTCTTCATGCCTCTAAAATCCACATACCTTGTTAAGCTGTGTGTTTTTCCATGTGAAAGTTATTCTACAAGGAAAATTGAAAAAAACAACCAAAAAACCCCCCAAAAATAGAAAAAAAAAAACCCAAATAATCAGAGGTGACCCATTTATTTCTACAACACTCAAGTATTTCTAATTCTCTTTTCTAAAGATGGAATCTTTCCTATTGTTTAAAAGGCTTGGGGTGTTCCTGGGCACCCTCTAATTCCTATTCCCTTCTGGCTTGCCAATTTAACAATTGTTAAAGAAATTCTCCAGGTAGAAATTGAGTCAGATCCAGATTTCCTTATATTTTTCTATAAAGTTTTAGACAAATACAGATATTTTCCTCAGCCTACACAGCTGTAGAAGAGTTGCACTGGTGTTTTACTGGGTTGGACCCCATCATCCTGAGGGGTCCCTTCCAACTCAGCATTTTCTATGATTTATTTCTCATTTTTTCCTTCACACAAAGGGTGCAGTTGTTTTGTTTTTTGTTTTTTTTTCTGAGGAAATAATTTTGGGAAATCATTGTTAGCCTCTCCTGCAAGACTTCTGATGGTTGGTGCCACACTGATTTTTAATTAATTTTTATTTTTTACCCCGCATTTGATTTTTAATTTAAATTTTTTTAAAAAAAATTGTGTTTTTTTTGATTTTTCATTTTTTCCTTTGTGTTTCTCCCCAAGGCATGAGCTGATCACTCCCTTTGGATGTAGCTGGGTGCCAGCAGCACAGCCACTGCTGGAACAGTGATGGGAATGTCCAGGGATCAGATATGAGACTTGGCAGTTTTCTGTATCAATTACTTCTTACAATATTCATTTATTGAGTTTTTCTTCATCCATTTGTCTCCAAAAAATAAAAGTCTGTGTTTAACACATACAAAAATGTGATGTCCCTCCATAGTCAAAAGCTGTAAAATATTTTCAGTCTCAGAGAAGCCTGAGCTGTTGAATAGTTCACTAAAACCTGAAGCAAGCTGAATATAATACAGAATTTGGTGTGGTCCAGCTGATGGAAGGAATTAATTACTTTCCATGCTGATTTCCATTTCCCATGGTGAGATACCTTGATTTTTTGCTGTGTTTGGTGCAGTTAAAGGGAGGCAGCACCCGAATTTCAGAGAGATTTATTTTTATAGGAGTGAATTTCCAGCTAACTCAGCTGTCCTGAAGGTTCCCACCTTCAGCAAAACTGCACCAGACTTGATTTTGGATGCTCTTTTTGTTCTTTTTAAGGCAAAAAAATCTTTGGTCCACTCAGCTGTTTCTTCAGCAAGATGAAAAACACAGGCACTGAGTTCATATGATGTAATTATGGATATTTTTAAATGGTTTATGTTGTATTTTTTTATTTTCTTAACTCAAGTAGAACATTCATCTGAAGTTTAGAGTTTTAGTTTTATTCAGAACCAATAGAGAGGGAGGGTTGTACATGGAGTAAAAGTATTTTCTGAATTTCTCAGCAGATTTTAATAAGGGCAGTTTTAATACCCTCAAAATATTAGGAGGTGGCATGAGAGAAGGAAGACCTTGAAATAAGAGAAAATACTTTCTTCTGAAATATTTTTAATTCATTATGCCTTTATTATTCACAGTTTTCTTGTTCAGAAATTGTACCTTGATCACAAATGCTTTGATATTAAGGGGAAGGCATTCAACTTAAATACTTTCTTAATCAAGATTTTTTTTTGGTGTGTGTTTATTGTGTGCCCTTCTTAGGGTAACTTTCTTAGGTGATATTGAAGCATTTGTATTTTTCTGCAAAAAACCTGTTGCCATCAATGAATAACAGCTGGATGATGATGATGATTATTATTATTATATTTTATGGTTTATTCCTGTCTGCTGTCCAAGGGGGTTGTGCCTCTTTCTGCTTGTCTGGTTTTCAGCACTCTGCAAAATGTGAGTTTTCAGTTGGGCTTGGCAATACCCTCTCCTCTTTTGAGGGGAGATCCATACCCCATCACTCTACAGAAATGAGGAATATTTCCTGTCCTCCTGGATTTTGTGCTGTGGCCTTTTGTCCAGGGGGTTAAACCCCAGCAGGTGTGGAATCAGTTTAATGCTCTTTAGTCCTGTAGGTACCTGAGGCTGAATCTGCATCTTTGGAATTTTTGTGTTTGGTTTTCCTGATCTTCAGGTCAGAGCTGTTCAGACAAAATGTCCCAATTTCTGCTGTTTCTCTGGGGCTCCCTGTTAGAGGAGTTCATTAATGAAAGCAAAAATTCCTCGTTCTGTTGAATTCACCTTGGGAAAATCCTGCTTGGTCTGTGGAACCAAACTCCCCATCTCAGATTGTGTCAATAACAGCTCCAGTGCAGCCAGGCTGGTCTCACCCATTTAATCAGTGAGCTGGGTTGGTCCAGCTGTTTTTATTATTATTAATTTCAGTGTATTCAAAATCCATGGCTACCACAGAATGGCTTGGGTTGGAAGGGAGTCCAAAATCCATCTGTTCCTCATGGAGCTGGAGCCCCAGCCATGACTGTAGGGTGATGGAAATCCAGGAATTCCCTTCCTTGTGTTCTCCCAGAGAAGAGGTTGAAGATGTTCCCAGCAGGATTCCCTGTTGGAAAAGCCACAGCCATTAGGGAATCGGCTTTTTTTAAATTTTTTTTTGTTGAAAATGGTAGAATAACAATCTCACCACGTTATCAACATCACCTTCAAGCAGTCAGTAAATGGTAATTTATCTTCAGGGTTCAGGGAGTGCTGCATTATTAAAGAGTGCATGTTCTCATCAGCCCCATTGTCTAACAGCTAATTACTGCTGGGATTAACTCCATTTCATGTCGGGGTTTGTACGTTAAAAAGTCCTGAATTTGAACACGAGGTAGTTGCTGGATAAATCTCAATTTCAAATACAAGAGTCACAGTGGCTGGAGGAAACTCTGCATGGCAAAACTCCCTCACCACACTTCTCAGTCACAAGCAGAGTGGGGGTTTTTTATCCTTTTTTAAAAATTTTTTTCTTTCTGTCTTTCCCCAAAGAAAATTAGGAAAAAAAAATAAAAAAACCCCTCTTTTTAAGCTCCTTCCAGTTGATGCTCCATGTTGTGACACGTCATGTAAAACTGCATCTGTTATGCTGAAACCAGAACATAAGAGAGACACTCTTGACATGAGGAATCACAACACGAGGGAACAGCAGGAACGCTGAAAGCGCAGCGCGGTTCTCTCCTCCGCGAGCCCAGCCCTGGGAGAGACGAGGTGTTTATTAACAGAGCTTCCACTCCATCCACGTTTCCTCCCTAATGACTTCTCCCCTCCCTCCAGGCCCAACCCAGCCCTTTCCATGGGGGAAAAACTCATGGAAGCTCAGACATGCTCAATCCAAGGGAAGTTTTCCCCCCAGTGGATACCCCAGGATCAGGCCTGGGAGGTTTTCCCGCCTGTGAAGTAGAAAATAGACTCAGATTAAGCGAGCAGACTTGTTATTTGACAGTTTATAAAATATTTTAGTATCTTTTTGGCAGTAGCAGTTTGAATGTTGGCAAATGTACACATTGCTTGCAGTTACAAAACCTTGTAATGAGTATTTCCCACTGTAATAGCAGTGAGCTGAAATTTGGATAAACCACTTAGACTTGTGAACTCTGACATGCCTGGTAACTATGTCTTTGCAAAAAGAATTTTGTCAAGTATTGGAGCTCCTACTAATAGCACATCCATCTTTCTGCACACTATAAATCTTAAGAAAATTTCTATTACTCTGCAATTTGTCTGGCTTATGCTATTTATTAGCCATTTTATTCTGCTGCTTTAAGAAGTAATGTGATGTTCATTTTATTGCTGGTTCAATAAATTGTTAATTATAATGCAGTGATTGCTGCTGACGTGATTTAAAAGCCACATTAGCACTATAGCATTAAGTTTTAACTATTTTACCCTTCAATTCCCTGTTTATACAACAGTAAAAGGAAAATAGCCTTAGACTAATTTAAAAAATGAAGGTACTTGTATCTATTGATCACATGACATACTAGAAACTTTTGTTGTTTTTTGGTTGGGTTTTTTTTTTAAAAGGTTACATTCAGGTCTAAAAAAGAAAATGCACCAGCTGAGCATGGTCTAACTGTTCAGCAAAAAGTGTTCTTAAAGCAAGATTAACCCCAAAGTTAAATTAACAGAATTACTTAGTTAAATTAGGAGAATTGGCCTAATAGATTAAAGGAACAAAATACCCAGATAAATCATAATCATTTTATAGTTATGTGTAGCTTTTGGTGCCCATTCTGTGTAACAATGGAGCAGAAGGGAGGCTGAGATTGGCAATTGGACCTATTTTCTCCAAGAATGTTGTAAATGGGATTGGGGGAAAATCTCCATTTCGCTGATTTAAAGTAAAATCTAATTGCTGCAAGTGTAATGATCCATCCTTGGCTGAGCATGGAGAGAGAACTGACTCAGGTCCAGGAGCCATGCACTAATACTGGGCAGGATGGATGGAATGATGGAATTCTGAATTCTGGGATACCTGGTGCCTCTTGGAAATGCGCATCAGACATGGAGATTTTGGGTGAAAATATTTACTTTTCTTTGTTATAACGTGTGATTAATTGTTATTTTTTTCTTAACTGAGAAAAATGCACTCATAGAAAAATAGGAGAAAACCAGAATGGCTATGGAAACTGCTACATAAAGCTGTTATATTTGCATATACACATATATATATTTCATATCCATAAAAATATGTATGGACAGATCTAAGTCTTCCTGTAAATCGTGTACCTTCACCAAAACTGATGTGCAGCTCTCAAAGACTGGAAGCTAGAGCTCATTAATTCATTCAAAGCCTTTAAATACAAAAGAGAATGTAAATTTTAACTATTCCCAAGTTCCTCTGCCATGGAGCCATCAGATTCCATAGGGAATATTCACCTTCACCAGACTTTCAGGCTGCAGCATCTCTGGTTAAAGCATCTTCTGAGTCCTGGGCAGGTTTAGTGTGTAATTAATAATATAAAGGGTTAAAAGAAAAGATGGGAAGCTGTGGTTAGGAGAAGCTGCCTGGTTCAGGTTCCCTGCTCCACCCTTCCTCCAGATTTATTGGGAGATCTGCTACACAGGCCAAGAAATCACAACAAAAAGGCTTTCCTTGCTGGTCAGAGGCTTGTTGAAATGAATCAAACACCTAAAGCCTTTAGAGAATCCTAGGAGGGAGAAATCTTGCCTTTAATTGTCTGACTGAATTAAAAAATCTGCCTGGAAGAGACCTTCTACTCTTTAAGTCAGAAATAGTTATTAACTTGAAGACACCTTTTTCAAAAGTGGACTTAGAGTGGTTTTGTTGTAAGGACGGGGCTTAAGCTATTTTCCTGGGGGAAGGATCATTTCCCAAAAAATAATAATTTCTGCCAGGGGGATGTGTTTAAAAAACCCCACAACACCCAAATGAAGCCCAATGAAAAGGAAAAAAAAATAAAAAAAAATAAAAAAAAAATCAGCGATTTATGCCATATTGAATTTGGATTATAATATGATTTATTTTGATGAAGATAACTTATTTTAATGACTCTTGACTTTTCCTATTCAGTCATCCCTCATTTTATTTGTGTTGAAGACACTGGCTGAGCTGCTTTCATAAAAGGATAGGTCCTGGCACTGGTCATGGTAAAAATTACAGATATTAATTTAGATAGAACTAATTTAGATGAAATTACAGAATTGAGAGAAAGTTTGGCAGCCAGCTGGCTCCAAGATTTCAGGCTTTGGGAGCAAAGATCTGATCTAAAGTGACTGATAAAGCTTCTGGAGCTGCCATAATGTACTGAAAATCCTATCCTTGACTTAGTGCTACACGACATTCCAATAAAAGAAATTGGGACATAAAAAATTACTGTGGCCCCTATTAAACAGATTTAAAAGTGGTAAACTAATTGCAAAAAGTAATGGGGATGTTTCAGCAACATCTCATGGAGATCCAGCCATGGCCTAACGCGTTTCCATGGAATGAGTAATGACCTGGAAAAAAAAACTTTTATTGCTTGCAGATCACACAGGGACTGGGGGAGTGATAAATAAGGAAAGGGAATGGCAATTTGCAGAAAATCCAGATTATTTTGGAAGAAGGGACTGGTTTTCAAGGGGAGCTTCAAGGGTGACTTTGTGCTCCATCAGGAAGCCCTGAGGAACTGGTGGGGAAGGGGACAGTGCTACAAACCCGAGACAAAATCACTCTCTGACCTTTCTTGAGGAGCAAGAATTTCCCCACCCTGGTTTTCCAGGGTGGTGAGAGGCTCTGGCCTGGGGCAGCAGGATTTGGATTGGGGATTCTCAGGGTATTTCTATGAATTCCAGGTTGGTCCAGGTGCTCAGCATCTCCTCGTGTGGCTGAGCATCCCAGGTGCCCTGCCAGGCCACTGGGGAATTTTACATTCCGAGCTATTCTGTGTTAAAGCCTGGCTTAAAACCTGCGCTTTTGCAAAGGCTGTCTGGAATTTGTTGAAAAATTCAGATCAATTCCACCTCTGCTAGAGTCAAACAGGAGATTCTGGGGCAGGAGGCTGTGCTTATGCTGCTTTCAGTGTAAATCCCAGCCTGGAATTAATCCCCACCCCAATTAATTAATATAAACTACATGAGGGAGTGGATAAGTGGGAGACAGCCCTGCTCTAAAGGAGGATTAGAACTAGATGGGCATTAAGGTCCCTTCCAACCCAAATTATTCTCTGGTTCTCTGCATTACTTATCCCTAAATAAAGAAAGGAGAAAATGATGAAACTCCAGGAATTCACAGCTCGGTCAGCACAGAGAGCTGAGCAGCCTGCGAAGGGGACAGAAAGGAAATAGCTAAAAGGCAAACTGAAAAACAACCCCACAAGTTTAATGGAAGCATTCCAGTTAGGAAACTGTCAGGAGAACCAGGAGAGAGGGGCCGAGGTTGGTAAAGCCACCACGACCTGTGGCTGCTGCAGCTTTTGGGAAGAGTTCAAACTGTGACTTTGGAAACACCAATTTGCTGCCGGCCCTAAACGGGGCATAAAAAGTTATCCACAAAGCCATAAGAGGAGAAGAAACTCCTGATGAGCTGTGAAACCAGATGCTTTATGCTGGAGAAGTGCATTGTGCAGCCTGCATGTTATGATTTTGTTTTAGGGAAATGCCGCAATGTGCTCGGTAATTTCCAATCGAGATGCGGGCACGGTTCGTACCCCAAGGAGTTTGTGCTGGGAGTGATGTCCCTGTTTGTGGCTGGGGATGCATTCCACAGAAATAGATTTATAATAAATAAGTTTATTTTTCAAGCTGTAACAGCAGTTTAGTTTAGAAACATCATATTGGGTATTTTTTTCATGGTAACAGGCAGCCCCCATCTCCTAAAAAGGATTGAGTCCTTACAGGTGCTGTTTGAGGGGTTTGGGTACCAAGAGGGTTCTGATGGGAGCTGAGGGAAAAACTGTTGGATGGTCACCCCAAATATCCTAAAAACGCTCTGGGCTGGCCTAAAATCAGGTATTTTTTTTCCTAGAAACATTCAGGATCTGGAGTATTTGTTATGATGAGAGGTTGAAGCAAAGCAGCACTAACAGTGAATGGTGAAATAGCTTCTTATAAGCTTCTAAATAAGTATTTAATTAATTTTGCTCACGAGAATCATTTTGATCCTTAAAGATTTTGAGGAAGAAAAGAATGTTAAAAAAAATGTTTGTTTTTTCTTTTATGGTTGAAGTATCATTAGACCATAATTGAATTTATTTTGTGGGTTGTAGGAGTTATTTACTAAATCACATATCTAAAATAATACAAGTATGAAGAACTAATTTAATGCTCACTTTATTGGTGATCTGATAGAATTGTGAAAACCTGAGGGTCAAATAAATCCTGAGTTTGGAAAAAAAAGGTATTGAATGTATTGAATTATCTACACAGAGTAGAAAAAGTGAGGCACAGAAATAAGTTCTGATTAATAAGACAAAGGGAAATGGTGCAAAACAGATGGCATCCCATTCTGCCTTATGGTTATGTATGATGTCATTACAAAACACTGGGATTTTTGTGTTAGGTGATTAGAGACCAAATTAGCAGCTCAACTTTTTCTAAACTTCATCTTAATGGAGAGAATTTTACATCCCACTGGTAGTGGGCTCCATGAAGCAGCTCCTGAAGCAAAGGCTGCAATGAGGAGTAAGAAAAGGGATTAAAACCAAAACCTAAGGCATTTTTCTGATTTATCCATCAGATTTTGATTTGGTTAATCAATTCTAATGTGTAACACTCATTGCTGAGATTGTTACAAAAAAATAGAAGATATTGCCTCAATTTCCTGATAAAAATTCCAGTAGATTGGGGTGTTTGCAGTGGGAAGTTGGTTTGGGGAAGGTAGAAAGAAGACAGATTATATGGGGGGTGTGAAATTACAGAGGAAATCTAAATATAACAACCAGTATAGAAAAAAACCCACAATTTTTAAAAATTAATAATGGGTGAGAAAGAGTAGGAAGGAAACAATGCTCAGCAGTGCCTGAAAAAGGGAATTTATTGGGAAAAAGGGAGAAATTCTCCAAGAAAGAAATGCTTTGGGAAGGAAGGTCTGATCTGAGGGAGCTCCATGAACTGAGGTGCCACCAGTTCCTCCTGGACCACTTCAGGTGCGCTGCGGGAGCGCGGAACTCGCGCGGGCACGAGGGACAAGGTTAAAGAAATGATGATGGGAGGGTTTGAAGGCTCCAGGCCTATTTTTGATGTTGCTGCAGCAGGGATATTTGCTTTCATTGCTGTACTGGAGCACTGGGCATTTCTATTTCTGGAAATGCCCCGAGAACGTCGTTCAAACTATTTCAAAACTCAGGAAAATTTCCTGGGTAGTTTTCAGTTTGCATTGCAGTTCCTCTTGTCTCTTCATTCCAAGACAGCTCTGATGAAAAGCAACAGATCCTGGAGATAAATCCACATTTAATCTTTGTGAGAATTAGGAGTTGTTTGTGCTTTGACCAAAACTGCTTCATCTACATCTTCTCATCTTCATTTTAATCTTTGGTTGAAATCAGGACAAGGGGGGTGTTTCTTACCAATTTTTTTTTTTTTTAATTTCCACCCCCCAGCATGATCTGAAATAGCAGAGGAGGGAAAAGTTTACTCTTCAGGCATTGAGATGCCTGGTGCCAGTTTGGTTTAGTATTTTAGTGTCATTTACTCATTCTATTTAGTTTTCATCCTTTTTTTAATTTGTCACTTGTGTGTCATATTGATAAATGTTTACTTTAATGGGTGCTATTTGTTAAATGAAAATAGTCAGGAGGAGAGACCACTATTTTGCTTTCCTGAAGGCTGCACTTGTTTTAAAGTTTCAGGAAAAAGAAGTGAAAGTTTCAGGAAAAAGTGAAAAATAAAAGTATTGAAGGTATTTGATTTACAGGTGAAGTAAAAATAGGAAAATATTCTCACATGGGAAGAACAAAGTCTGAATTAACAGTGCAAGGAGGGAGGGAAGAGCGCAGATATTATAGGAAATAGGGCTTGGAGGCAGGATCAGCTGTGGCCAAATCCTTCATGACAGATCCTTGTCTAACTGGCTCTTTCCATCTCCACTGATGGAGTTTCCACAATCTCTATGGGCTCTTTTTTTGTTAATGTCTCATCAAAATCTCCTCCTCAGCAGTTCCAGCCTTTTCCAATTTATCCTTTTTGAAGTGGACACACGGAGAAAATTCTTTGCAGCTTCCACCCAAACGTGTACAAACTCATCACTGCTGATCCTTCCCTTTGGGTTCATCCAGCTCACTTAGCATCACTTTTATACTGATCATATTTCCCTGCCTTTTGTTCCTTATCTCAGGAGTTTAGGCAGGGGAAGAATTACTGGATAAAATGTTACATAATTTTTTTTTTTATATTTTTACCCAGTATTTGAGCTGGGTGAATATTCAAACCAAAATCAAATAAAATGATTAGAAATGAGCTCTGATCTCTGGGATTGGTTTCTGTGGTTGTGATTATTTATTTTAATTAAGCTTTGCCATGAATAAAAGGGTCCAACATCATCACCCCTCTCTCTGTGCTTTTGTGGAAAGGACCATTTTGAAGCTGTGAACAGTCTTTTACCTAAATCTGTTGTTTCTATCAAAAAATTCAATGCTGAATCAGGTGGCATTCGAAACATCTTCATGAAGACATTTTGAAAGAACTATTATTAATTTAAACTGGTTTTGCAGCAGGAAAAAGGGCCTTCACAGCTTTGTCTTCATCTTGTCAGGGTGTGGGATGCAGGATATTCTCCCTTCCTTTCCCTTCTCCTGACACCTTGTACATGGAACCATCACTTGTGGGTGAGATCCACGTCCTAAAGGCTTTGGGAGCATGGAAGTTTTAGAGTTTTAGGATTTGACTGGTTTTTTTCTTTAAAAAAAAATGAAAGCAGAGAATCCTGGAATATCTTGAACGGGAAGGGACCCACAAGGATCATGGATGTCCAGCTCGTGGCCCTGCACAGACACCCCAACATTCCCATCATATCCCAAGATTGTTGTCCATGGCAGAAATTAATGGAAGAAAAAATTGTGTTGCTCTTTCATATCTAAGACACAGACTATGAATGTTGAAGAAAAAAACCCCAAACAACTGAAAAACTCCCGCAAATCCTTGCCAAATGTTTTGCCTGCCTAAAGAAAAATATTGGTTGAATATTATTTCACATATATTAACCCCAGGAAAACTAATTTGTGAGGGAGAGAAAAGAGCTCTCTCAGTGCTAGAAAGAAAATTAGGTCCTTTTAATTCTGTGTCTATATAATGCACAAACTTATACATTTAATTTACCAGATAAGCAATTAGCTGTTGAGCTCTCTTTGAGAGATTTGCTAAATGTTTGCATTAAAATCAAGGGTTTGTTTTTGGCTTTATAATCAAAGTTCCCTGTTTTGTTCCCCATTTATTCTTGGCCATCAGTTTTTCTGTTTAACTTTAAATTTTGCTATTTTTTTATTGACTGAAACAGTTGCATCACTGCCTCTTGTACCAAAAGGGTGAGCATAGGGCTCCATTTTGGAAAATCCTGGGCAATCCATTTACCAAATGGATTTAGAAGCAATCCATTTACCAAAAATTCATGTAGAGAAAAAGCTGGGAAGTTCTCCTTTTCATTTTTTCAGACTCCAGCCTTCTGTCCCTCAAGAAATGTGCTACTTGAGTAAGGAAGCCCAGGATGCCCTGAAGGACATTCCTGGGCTGGCAGAGCAGAGTTTGTCTTTCCCAACTTTGGGCAAATTCCTCCCCTTTTGCCAGAGGATGCTCCCGCCGCCCCACAGTCAACACAGCTTAAAACTGCATCCTCAAAAATCTCTTTACTCATCACTTTAGTCTTCCTTGAGCGTGCCTATGTCACAAATAGATTATCCCCCAGGATGGGATCTGCCTGATCTGACTTGGTGTTTGGAGACAGAGTTCCAGCTGCCCTCGGAGCCGGGAGAGCCACGGGCACCGCTGGAGCAGCTTCTGCTGAGGGTTCCTCTCCTCCTCCCACCTCTGCTTCCAGTAGGAGCAGATCCCTTTTTGCTCCCTTGTTTTAAAGCTGATGGCTGAACCTGGGTGTACAAGCAGAGCTCAGATTTGGGGGAGTCTTGGCTTGATGCAGGAGGCCGTGGCTGCATGTTGGAGGCTTCCCACCCAAAAGAGGGGTTCAGTATTCCATTTCCCGTGTCCTTGTGCATAGGATGGTAAATGGAAACATGGGAAATAAGAACATGGAAAATAAGAGGCAGCTTTTAGGCACAGATGCCACTGGAATGTGTCAATAAGCAGAGTTCAGTGAAGCTCCTATTTGAGATATTATTATTATTTCGAGATATTATGGTGCAAAAAGAGCTTTGCCCTAGGGAGAGAAACACAAACCCAGGCTGGGGGAAGAACCTGGTTCCAGTGCAAAGACTTTTTGGATGTGATTCTTAAGGTCTCTTTGAACTTAATCACCAATAGTTCATCAATAATTCATCGTATGACTCTGTAATATTGTTATTTGTTCTGCTTTTTAGGTCAGCATGGCAGGTAGTGAAAGGAATAGATCCCTTTGCCACTGCAGCCACATCACCCTCTTATTTCAGTGCCTTCACGAGAGTCAGCTTTGTTTATTCCCAATTAATAACATATTTTATTATTGTTCTTAGAACGCAATTACTTCAATTGGGTGGTAAAAAACAAAAGAGCAAAAACATTACAGGGAAAAGTGCCTATGGAAAGCTTGTCAGAGTGTCAGTGACCCGCCAAGGCTGCTCCATTTATCACAAATGGCTTTGTTAATACCCAGCCTCACCAGCACTTACACTTAATGCTCTGCTCAAAGCCTGACAATAGGAGATAAATACTTGATAAGACATCTATTGTCATTATTTATCATTTATAGCACGCAGCAAAAGCCTGATAAAACATTTATTGTGTGTTTGGAGGTAGAGTGTTGTCACCAGTGCCACCCAGGCTGGAGGCAGGGCTGGGCTCAGAGGGATCACCTGCTGGGTGGAGGGATCAGAGGAGGAGGAGGAGGGAAAGGGAGATGGGAGAGGAGAGGGGATGGAGAATCTGAGTGTGACAGCACAGCATGGAGGGGAGAAGGAGAATCTGGGGGAGCTGGGTTCATCCTAAAGCTTTTCATACCCAGCAGGAAAGCGTGTGATGGATGAGAGAAAAGATTTCGGGGTGGTTTTTGGCACAGGTTAGTTTTTGAGATGCCAGTGCCACAGTCCCGCTTGAGGAGCAGCTGCTGGGCTCTGCTCCGGCTCTGGGCAGGGCACTGCTGCCAGAAATGCACCCCAGAGCCTCAGGAAGCAAAATTCAGGTGCTATTTGGTCAGAGAGACAAATGACATTTGACTGCTCTTTCTTCTTCCATGGCAGCTGTTTCTAATTCCCTGCATGAGATGTGGTACCAAAGCACTCCTCTTCTCCAGAGGAAAAATCCCTACTATTATAATTTTTTCATTACAGCTTAAACATTTTCGGTTTTAAAAGAGGAGAAAAATAAGGATAATTTGCTAGATCTGATTTCTGATGCATTTTGTTCGGTGTTATGTAGCCACATCTTTTTTTTTTTTCTGTGGGAAATTTGATACATTACTTGAAGTTAACTACATACAAGAGAATACTAAATAAATTCACTTTATGTGCTTCCCTAATTAGTTTTCAGTCATGTAATTCTCTTCAATACGGAGCTGAGAAATCCCCAAGTCTACCTTGATGTAGTTAGTGTCACATACACTGATCATGTGAAATTGAATTTGAATTTACTACTAATATTTAAACACGAAAGCTGACTTGAACCATATTTCCCCCTTGGATAGAGATGTCACTGCTCCTGTAATGAGCAGCATTATGTTGAATACTTAAGCCAAGAACAACCAACTTACAGGAATGGGACATTAATCTTGGAGAACTGTGGAATTTTGTGCTTTAGACAATGCAGTGTCCTCGCATTACTTCTTGCACTTTAATTACTTGAGATGAGGATTCTGCAGTGTGTATTGCTTGAGCATATTTTGTGAAGATGGAGTGGGAATATTGAGACCTCCAGGATCTCTTGGATAACTGCAAACTGACTATAAGCACAAAATTACATTATTTGCATCACCTTCAGCTGTTGGATGTATGAAATGCAACAAATTCCTGTTTGGATCTCCCTGACTTTGTCCCCAGATCTGAGGGTTTGTGGGGGGTCCTGCCAGCCCCACATTTGGGAGGGAGGGAGATGCTGAGTGTGGGTTTGGTACCACATTCCTGCTCTTGCAACTATTTCACATTCCTTAATTAATGAAATCTGAAATCTGAGTGTCTCTCTGGTCTCTTCCCTCACCTGGGGGGAATCTGAGGCTTTGGGGAGGAACCAGCAGGAATGATTTTCAAAGAATGAATGCATCAAAATACCTCCAGCATTTCTTTATGCAGCTTTTGTGGCTTTGTGGTTGGAGAGATGGGACAGACACTGCTGGACCTGACACTTGGGTGGCACTGAAACATGGTGTAATTTATGTTGCTGCATTGTTAACTCCTTTCCTGAGTGGATACAGACACCTGTATGACTTTAATGAACTTTGCAGACCTCTGTTATCACTCAGTGCTTGCTGATGAACTCGTGCACAGATTTGTTGAGGGAGGGAAAGAAGCTGGAGCAGGAGAAAGCAGAATGTGAAATGGCACTGTTGAATCTCTCTGGAAACGTTCAGAGAAAGCAGGTGGGATTTAAATCTTTCTCAGGACCTTTGGAAAGGGGGAATACCACTGAAAGTCCTGCACAGGGAGGTGTGAGGGACCCCAGCTTCAAAATATCTGTAATCCCCCAAACTGGTTCCACTCTCAATATCATCACCAGATTAATTGACACTCATGCTGTGAGTAGAACTAATGAGGAAGGTAATTATTCCTTCTGTCATAGCTGGGAGAGGAACTCACCAGAACACAGTGGATGAGGAATAATAATTTTGAGGAAATACTAAATCACCTACAGAGACTTAATGAAAATAACCCACAATGCATTGAAAATGGAGTTTTGTGTGGTTTTGTAGCCTTTTCTCTCTCCTTTCTACAAATCCATCCAGATCCTTTATTTACTTATTGATGGGGTGTGGTAGATTTTCTCCTTAACATGTTGGATTTGCTTTTCTACTTAAAGACTTTTAAAATGTTGTTTCTAAACTAATTTGCTGAACCTGCATAAGATTAAAAAAAATCCTCTTTGCATGAGGAATCTTTAAAAAGTGGCAAAAAAGTAACTGGTAAATAAATGAGTTGTGAGGATTGGTGGAAACTTCTATATAATGATTTAGGGTTTGTTGCAGAACAGCCTTTTGGGTGACTCCTATCACACCTTAAAGAAGGAGTTTGGTTGAAATCAGGTACCAATTTTGCTATTTTTTGGTAGAGAAATGAGCTCTGTGTGCAGAACTGCATCTTTCTGTATCAGGCTGGGGGACTGCTGCAAGAAGAACCCAAAAATGTGGTTGGTGAAGTTGTTTTTTACCAACTCAGAATGGATGAACTCCTCGTGCTGCTGTTTTCTCCACAGCAGTTGTGCTGTGGCGTCTGCAGGAGGAGGATTACGCTGCATCTGGCAAAGGAAATTACGGATTAACATGTGCATTATGGAGAAGAAACATTACAGGAAAACTGTCATTTGTATTTTACAAGGAAATAATCCTTTAAGTCTCTTAGGACTGCAATAACTCCTCCGTTTTACTCCCCTTTTGGAATACCCTGTGAATCTTCACATCAGAATTAGTAACAAACAAAACAAAGCTCAGAGGGAGCCGGACTTTTCCAACCAGAAAGGTCAGTGGTAGAGAAGAGATTTTAGAAAATGTTCCAGGAGCTACCAAAGGATCCCCCACACAGCCAGACCTGGGATTTTGGGAGCACTCCAAGTGCTGGGTGTGGTGTAGGTTTATCCAGCTGCCTTTCTCCTTGCCCAGAGTGAAAATGTGGAGTGATGCCCTGCAGAGGGGCTCAAGCACTTCCCAGAGCCTGAAGGAAACTGGTTTAGAGGCCACAGGCTCAATCTATAATTTTGCTTGTTAATATTTCTCAGGAGAAGCATTGCTTGGAGGTCTGGAAGCATTTTAGGCATCACTGAAATACCTGCTAATTGCTGCTCTCCTTGGCTCCTGCAGCAGTGCACCACTTCCAAATCATGGTTAAAATCAATGATCTTGGAGGTGTTTTCCAGCCTTAAAAACTCTGTGAAATCATGGTTGGGTTCAATGATCTTTTCCAACCTCAGTGATTCTAAGGCTCTGTGTTGCTGCCCCAAACTGCTCTGGTTTGCAGTGGGAATGTCCTGCCTGCAGCATCCACCTTCCTAGATCTGCTCCAAATGGACCTGAATGATTTTCTTCCCCAACACTTGGATTTAAAGAGCTGCAGTCACTAAGCAAGAGTGGGGATTTCTGCTGGAAACAGCCTCGTGGGGTTTCTTTGCTGTGGAGCCATCCATTGTCAGCTGAGGCACTGCTCCAAGCCGGCCTGTCACTGTGGAATGGGAATGCTGGACCTTGGGTCACAGCATCCAGCCCTTCCCTCTGTGGGACTGGGCCTTTTCTCTTCAGCAAAGCTCTTGGAAAAACCTCCCAAATCCAATCTGGGCATTAAAGCACTGGTCCCACTCTTTCACCCACGGTGTTTGCTGTTTTCTGGTGGCCAGGGTGTCACTCTGTGCCGTGCTGTGAGTGAAACAATTTTTAAAAGTCCCCAGAAGCATCTGCATGACTCCAGGCTTGGCTGAGGAATGCCATGGACATTTTAACATTTCAATGTTGACTTCAAAGCTCTCATTGGAGAGGCAGTTTTAGTGTGCTGATTGTGACCTCTCGCTCCTCCCTCAAGGTTGTCACCTCCTTCCAAGCCAGGCTCTGAACTGGAAGGGAATTCTGAGGGAAAACCAGCAGCTGGATTGGGCCAGGGATCTGAATTTCCACACTTTGGGAGAATGCTGGCTTTGGCCATGGTGGTGTGACTAAAACACAACACTGCAGAGCGTTGTTTTCTGTTGGGAGCGCTGACATCTCCCCGCTGGATTTTTGGCTGAACTAAGAGCAGCTTCGAGCAATAATCTGTATTTTTTTAGCCAACTCTACGTCTACATTTATTTCTTTAGTGGTTTTTTTTTTTTTTTTCCTTTTAAAGAATTCTTTAGTGTCTCTTTTCCAGCCTCCCAAGAAACAGTTAAATGACTGAACCTCAAAGGTTTGAGCACTTCTACAAACAACAGTCACAGGGAGGAAAATTAACGGTTTTCTGTTAATGACTCATATTAGTCCTCTTTGGTGGTCTGAAGCGATGGATTAGATATTTTTTTTTTTATTTTTATTTTTTTTTCCCCCCATTTCTTCCACATGCCTGTCATTGGGCTGCTTTTCTGATTGCTAGTTTTGTTGTTAAAAATGTCACTCTCTTTATTCACCCTTCTCCCCATAGAATCTTTAAAACTAAACGCAGGAAAAGTGGAATATACCTGTCATTTAGACCAGCTAGAACAAAGGTTGATAGAAAATACATTCCTAGTTTGAAGAGGCTTCCCTGCTGATTTTGTTTATCAGAAAATGGCAAGTTTTGTTCCTAATGGACTGAAATTTAAATAAAATCTGACTCTGGAAATAAAAGCAGCCATTATGACAAAATAAAATTATATATTTTATAGGAGAAATTGAATTAAAATGCTAGTTTCCTTTGGTTAAATTCTTTTACATAAGGAAATGAATAAACGAGAGAGAGTGAAATAGAATGAGATAGAAAGCTGATTGTTGAAGTAAGCTTTTTAAAAATCAATAATCTCTTGTAATTTATATTTTTGAAAAATCTTTGAACAGACTTCCATACGATATCTTGAATTATAGCTACATTTCTATGTTTCCTTTCATTAGAAGTTGAACTGGGGGTTAAATAGAGTTTCCCTCCTGGGATTTCAGGTTCTTATTGGGCTGTGGCTTTGGACTACAACCTTCTACAAAAGCAAAGCGTCTCCAGAACCCAAGTTATTTGAAAAAAAATTATTTATTAATATTAATTAACGTGATTTTTAAAAAAAATAATTATTTATTTTACGTGCCAGGATGGACTGAACTTTGAGGGGCAGTGGTGGAGCCACATCAGGGCTGGGGAAGGTGATGGTTGGGAGCAATGGCCTGTTGGAGACTTGGCTTTCAGGGAGATATTTCATCTGAACTCAAGAGGTTTAAGATTCAGGTCCAAAAAAACAGTGTTTAGAACTGAAATTAACGTTTCTGTACACAAATGTGCACCCTCACAGCAATTTGTTGACCTTACTTTGGCACAGAATGCTTGAGAGATGTCCTTGCATTCCTTGCAGGTGGAGGGGTTGTCCAGATTTTCAGTGGCACTGTCTTCCCTAAAAATAAATGGCTGGTTTTGAGATAGGCAAGTAAAGGAATTTGTAAACCCTGAACTATTAATTAACTTTACAAGGAAGGCTGTATGGAGCTGTTATAATAAAATTTAAAATGCATTCACAGGCAAGTCATGACTCTAATTTGCATATTTCCTTCCACGAGCAGGAGGTGCTCACGGATGAGAGGTAAAGAGGTGGTGAGGGGTGGTTTGTGCTTCTAATTTCAATTCAACATTCCACCTGGGTCCTGGGTGAGACTGCATGGGAAAAGAAGTCCTGGTACACTGCAAATCCTAACTCAAATTTAAAGAAAAAATACACTTTAAATCCAAAAATGTATTATTGAATTCTTCTCTGTTCCCTCAGAATTATGACACTTTCCCCAGTGCAGTGCTTCCTTCTGGGATGGAGGATCAGGGAGGTCTGAGAGCACCAAAATGTTGGTTATAATTATTGCCTTCTTCCACCAGCAGCTGGGGAGATCTGTTAGCAGATGTTTAAAAGTGCTTTGAAGATGAAAATATTATTATTATTACTATTATTATTATTATTATTACTACTGTCCACAGTGATTACTGTGATCACAAAGTTCCTTTCTGACATGTCCCTAATGACAAAATATCCTGTGGGCTCTGAAGGGTTGGAAGCAATTCCTCTGTCCCACAGAAATGTGAATAAGGATCACATTTTGGGAAAAACTTGGTGCTGGCATGGCTTCAGACCTGCTTTTCCTGGTGTTTTTGGGGAGGATGGAGGTGCCTGGGACATTTTTCCCCACCGAATTTCCATCCAGTGTGTCAGTGGGATATCAGGACTGTGGGCTGGTGCTGGTCACACCTTCACAGCAGTGGCTGCTTGATCCTTCCTCCAGCGAGGAGATGTGGAATGAATCAAGGAAATTGTGAAAAACTCACTGATTCCTGATTCCTGCAATAGCATCACACAGGATTCTAATCTTTTTTCTTTTTCTTTTCATTTTTATTTCCTCCCCAGCTTACGGAGGTTGTGGTTTAACTACAGGTTTAGCTCTTTCCTTTCCAACTGAAGCCTAAGCCAAAACTGAGCTAAATTTAGGTTGCCAGGTCTATATTTAGGCATCCAAATAGAAGGGGTGTGATGTTTCCCATGCACCCTTAAATGGGCTTCACACAGACCCACCAAAATGAGTGGGTGTGAGAGAACATTCCACCTTTCCAGCTCCTGTCTCATGTTCAGAACGTCAGGTTTCAAGCCTAATTTTAGCAGATTGGACTGGAGAACTTTGGCTGCTTCTGGCTGACAGTTGATGTGGGGAAAAGTCTGTTCCCTGAGAAATGAAATGAATTTTTGATTAATGGAGAATTTGTCGGTAAGGAATGGATGTGTGACACGGGGCTGTGACCCTGTGGGTGTGTTCAGGGGTTACCTGGTGCAGCATTTCGGAGCTCCTGGTACTAATGGCGAGGTGGAGGGGGATGTAACAATTCTTAGAGCTGCTTTTATGCCCTGTCAGATGCTGGAAAATGCCCTTTTTCCAAGAGGCAGAGGGGGCTGCCATGAATGATCCTTTTCCACCCCAGCAGGGCAGGGTCAGACGCAGAGCTAAGGGCAGAGGGGTTGTGCAGAGGCCTCTCCCAAACAGGGACCATTTTGCTGTGGGAGCAAGACAAGGAGCAGGACAGCTGTGAACCAACATCTGGGCACAGGGGACATCACCTGTGCCACCTTGTGTTTCATTTTGGGAAGACTGATTTAGGGACATGGATCAAACAGGATAAAGGGTCCTGGTCTGGCCAGGCGTGCACTTTTACCAGATGTGAGGATCCAGGCTGGGACATTTCTAAAGGATAATTGGTGGAATCCAGCTTTTACAGGGACAGTTCCCAAGACTGCTGCTCGGTGTTGGGGACTCTGCTTGCACACAGGTGGGAGCTCTCCTGCTTGGTGGAGGACAGGAAGGTCCTCGTCTGCTGTGTCAGGGCACCAAGAGTTGCATGCTTCCTCTGAAGCTCCAAATCTTTCGAAATCCTTCAGAAACATTCTCTGGTCTCTTGTCCAAAGGTAATCAAAGCTGGAGGAGTTGTTTACATGGCCCTTTTTAGAGCAGCTCACCCCCCTCGAAGATGAAACCACCCCGAGTAACTACAACAGCTCCATGAGAGAGTCCCGTGTATGCTCGGTAATCAGGAGGTACAAAACTCCCTGTAAGGTTTGTGGGCAAAGCCAAAGCTCAGAAAAAGAGCCTCCAGGAAATAAATTGCTTATGTTACTCCTACTAATTCATCTTCAGGTTTTCCTCTTCCCAAACAAACCTGCACAGGCTGAACCCACTTGTAACACAGCCAGTGAATACACGGGCTTGTATTTTAACTCTTATTGAGGAGGGCTCGGTTTCTTCTTTCTCATTTCTCTCTTTTTATTTTTTTTTTGTTAATTATTGTTATTTTATATTTGATTACATCCTATTATATCTGATACTTACCAGAATGAAGCTCTCCTCACTGTAATGAAACCTCAGTGAGCCTGGAGGGCTTTGGCAAAAGTAACCTCGGGCTTGTTTGTCGAGACGGTTTTGCCAAGCCCACACAGCTCTAATTACGTCTTTTCACTGGCCTGGCTTAAACTGTCCCCTCTTTCCAAAGTCTTTTGTGTGTTATTCAGAAATACATTGTTACAATGAACACAGTATGTTTAGAATAAGTTTAATTGGATTTGGTAGCCAAGCAAGTGTACGTTTTTATTAGGGGTACTGACGGCTTCCAGTGGAGATAATATTTATACAGTGGTCCAGAATTGTTTGCATTTAGGAGAATAAATAAAATGAATAACATCCAAACAAGATAATTAAAATGTCAATTACAAAGTACCTTTAATTTTCTCTGGCTTTTGATTTGCATATTCCTTCCTTTACTTTGAAGACAAAGAAAAATACACCCGATACCAAATTTCCAGCTCTTAAATACATCACATAGTATGATATATTAACAAGTTCCTCCCTTTTCCACTGTATTTACATTAAGATTGCAGAAGAACACCCATATTTTCATATTGGGCCATTTTTTTTTTGTATACAAACATGTTCTATCTGGCTTGGTCAGATGTTGGCTTTAATTTTTGTTAAAGCACAGTGTTGTGGAAAAAAACCCCTCTAACCAAACCTAAATAAAACACAGACAAATCCTTAAAGTTGCATGGAGTACTGGCTAAAGGCTTTGATGGACAGGTAGCTGTGGAAAATGGCTTTTATTTGCCACTGACCTGACTTTCTGTAGGTATCCATATTTTATTTTTAAAGAAATCAACATTAAACCAAATAACTTGTCCTGTTATTATAGGTTATATATTATATATAAAGGTCTCTTACCCTAAAGAAGTGGACTTTGAGGAACTCTAGCACTGTAGTTTAAATTTAGTGTTTGGAGCTTGCAGGCAGGAACAAGATAACACAAGGACATGAGATTCATCAAAACCTTTGTGCACCTGCTGCTTTTTACATACCTGGAGTTTTGTCTTTGTTTCCAACACAGTCAGCACTTATAAAAAATGTGTAATCTTGCAATACCTGAGGCTGTGTTTGTGTTTTGAGCTAGAAAATTCTTTCTTGTGATTCCTAAAAATGGCCATTTTTGCACAGGTTGGGCATCTTCTGTCACCTTATTTTGTTGTTGTTTTGGTGAACTTAATTTTTTCAACTCTTGCCTGTACCATGAATTAGTAGTTGTCAATAATTACTGCTCTCCATTTTGATCTTCTGTGTGGGTACTTGGCAAAACCTGTAGGGACTAGTCAAGATGAAAGGGTTGCTATGCAAATAGGAAATCTTACTCCCCAGTATTTGTCACCAGTTGCAAAGCACAGATTTGAAATGAGCAGTTGTGTGGCATCCTAAGTAAATAGGGATGCTGGGCTGACACAGCCTGTGGGGCTCCGAGACAAGAGGGAAAAGCAAGTTAAGCTTTTTGTTTTTATAATAGTTATTGCTACTCTCGATTTATTATTATTATTTTATTTTTTTTTTCTGGCGGGCTTTGTTAAGCGGATCTTTATTCCCAGAGACTGAAATGTACTCCTCTTTCTTTTTCCTTGAAAATTAAAAGCTTCTACCTTAAAGAAGTGAATGATACATTATCTGCTGTCTCTAAATTGAACCCATTTGGAGCTATTTGCATCCTGTAGAAACCTACAGCTGAGTGCTGTGCTCAGAGGTGTAATGACTGGTTGTCACAACACGCTGGAGGTGGCCCCATAACAAAATGATCCCCTGTCAATCCCCTTGCAGGAAATGCTCTGGCAACCTGTAATTCAGCCTCAGTATTAACATCCTGCCTGGGTTTTGTTAAATAGCACTTTCTAGGAAGTAGATCTGCTGAACTTGTGCTTAATAATGTTTTAAGGGGAATATTTGATGGAAGTTTGAGAAAGCATCACATGGGGTTAACAGTGATTTGTCATTTGTTTCTAATTAAAGGACTTAATCTCTTATCACTGGAACAGCCTATTTTTTTAATACTAAAGGCACAGATGTGAATAGAAACATATTAATGAGATGTCATACTACACAGTCATTTAGTGTTTTGTTTAACTTAAACATAGCAGAAAATGTGCATCTAAGTAGACACATGTAATGACATTGAGATAGAATTCTAATTCCCTGCATTTGCATAACCTTTAGCAGCTTCCACCTTGCTGCAGTTATCCTACACCCAAAATTGCTGTTTGTTATAGCAGTGAAAAGGTCTGAAATCACACCATGATATTGTTTTTCTGTCCAAGGGGCTGGGGTGGGCCTTAAACCAAACACAGACCTGTTTAACTCTGTTGGTTCCTCTGAAGACAAAAAAAGTGAGTCCAGTTTGTGTGCAGTGGCAGTCGTTCTTGTAAAGTGATGAGGAACAAGGGCTGACCTCACCTGGAGATGCCAGGCATTCCAGGTACACAACAGCCACTCTAAATATATAAAAACCAAGGAAAAGTGGCACAAACTAATCACAGAATCACTAAATCATCGAGGCTGGGAAAGCCCTCCAAGGTCATCGAGTCCAACCCGTGACCAAACCCCACCTTTGCCACATCCAGTTTTCCCTTGGAATTTCCTTTTTTGCTTCCAATTTTGAAGAGTTAATCTTTTCATGTGGGCAGGAAGGGTCCCTATGTGTTAATTTAGTGATTTAAGTAATGAATGATCTTAAAGCCACATTTAAGAATATTTGGGCTGCTGTGCCTGCTTCCCTGAATGCTTTGCTTAGTTATTTTCATAGTGGGAGACAACTTAAAATGGGTTACATCCCTTCTTTTATGACAAATTGTTTCTTTTGGCTGGGGTGGTTATGAAAATTAAGGCTGTTCATTCAAAATTCCAAATTTCACCCTTTCCTCACTAGCACTCTAAATTTCCATTAAAAATGAAAGCAATGAAATTCTAAAAATAGTCATGCATTAAATAATTAGAATTAGGAACAACTACAGATCAAAATTAGATTGTTTTGATATGTATGGTTTTTTATCAGGTGGCTCTAACCTTTGGCTGCTGCTCACAGTCAGGACCAGCTCATTACTAGAGGACTCCAAAATGTTTCCTGCCATTGTGGAATATCCTTAAGAGAAAAGGACAGAAATGTGTCAGTTTTATTTAGACAAACATTCTCCTTTTGCTTGTTCTCTGTTTCTTAATGGAAAAATTGTGATGCAGGTAAGAATATTTCAAATTTTTTGCACTGGCTGTCAAACGCAACAGAACTGGATAGCCTTAAAGTTAATAAAAAAAAAAAAGAAAATTTGAGTGGTTATGTGCACTGGCTAAGAAGGAAAATTAGATTCAGTTTTGGAGATAAGACTTTTGGTGTTCAGTCTTTGTTTTTTTATTTTAGTCATTCACAGGTTTTGATGTTGAGTGGAACTCAAAGGGCTTCAAACAAAATCCAGGGGTCCATTTGTCTTTTCCATTTCACCTCTTCTTATTGAGTGCTCAGGAATGTTATGAGGACAGAAATCTTTATTATCAGGGATACCCACATGTCTAGCAAGGAAAACATTGTGAACTTTTAGGACCACAATGGCAGCTGAGCTGGGTTGCATGAATTTCACACCTGGAAAACAAAAAATTGGCTTGTGCCAGCTCAAATCCACATTATTGAACCTATTTCTTCTCTTCTTCCCTTAAAACAGCACAATGAAGGCCAGGCAGGACAAATCTGTATGGATTTGCCCCAACATCTCCATCCAGCTTGAGGTTTGTGTCTTTCAAATATGCAGAGAAAGTTTCAGCCCAGAGTTTTCTCAGCGTTTCTGGCCCTCTTTCTGCCCTCTGTAAAAGTTTGAAAAGGGCTCACAAATGGCAAGAAGGCAGTTTGTACACAAGAAATGTAGCCTGGCAATAAAAGCCTGTTTTGAAGTACACAACATGGTTTCTGAATAAATATTTCTTTAATGCATGTAATTACCGGATCAGCAGAATAAATGTGGTCGTGTCCTTGTAATTAATACATTGTCAAAAGTTCATTTAAGTATAATAATTTCACAGCAAAACTGCTGCCTATGTAGTTTGTGCGATAATTTGTTAAATTAAGTGCAATAAATATAAAATTATTGGTAGATATATATTTTTTAAGTTCTTGTTCATTACAACATGCTATCTAATACACTTAAAGGGATTTTTTTTTTTCCACTAAAAGAAAAGCCACTAAAAATAAAAGTGCTGTAATGATATTTTTCTTCTTTTTGCTTAAGGAATTTTCAAGTAGCACCACTTAGTATTGCAGCTGCAATTGGCAAATATTTAGTTAAGAATTGTGTAATCAAGTTGGCAGAGGCTTGAAGATCCAGTGAGAAATGCACAGAGAAAGATGCCTGTTTATCCATTGTAGAAAAGCAAAATGTTTATTCCTGGATTTGGTGTCAGACTCTTTCAATTGTACCCAGAGCTAATTACAGGGCTGGGTTAAATGTTACAGCTGTACTGAGGTTTTAGCAATGGAGAGAGTGTTGTTCTTGACTTCCAGAGCTTGTTTGGAATCATTCTGGAGAAAATTATTCTGATTCTTCACTTCCAGTCCTAGAGTGGTGACTTTTGGTGACTTGTTTTGTGATGTCCAGGGAAGCAGAGGCTGTGGAGCAGGGATGTCACCATGGACAGTGGTGGTGGCCAAGCCCAGGCTACCTAGAACTGTTATTTTTTTTCTCAATCAGAGTCTGTGTTAATGAGTGAGAGGTTAAGCATTGGAAGGGGCTGTCCAGGCAGGTTTGGAGCTCCCATCCTGGAGAGGACAAAGGAATGCTTGGACAAGGCTTGGTGCTCTGTGCTGGGGACAAAGTGGGAAACGGGCACAGCCTGGACTAAGTGGTTTTGGAGGTCTTTTTTAACCTAAATAATTCCACAATTACATCCTCAGAGCCTGGTCAGAGATTAGTTTCTCAACTGGCCACACAATGACTAATTCATGTTAAAAATAGAGCTGGGATTCAATCCCCCAGCTTCCAAGCTCCAGCAGGGCAGGAGTTTTTCCAGAGTAGCCATTTCCACCCCTGGAGGTTTGCAGGGCAGGAGTGGATCGAGTGCTCACCAGCAGGGTTGGACCACAGAGCTGACCCTGCTCGGGCAGGGGGTCACAGCAGCGTCCTCCCAGGTTTTCCTATGATCCCATGGATGTGAGGACATACCCAAAAAAATTCCCAATCCCTAAATCTGAGACACACTTATCAGTTCTGACTTACACCCCAGGAGTAAATTACGATACGTAAGGAGAATTCCAAAGATCGCTGACGTCTGTCAGCTCCAGTCAGAACCCTTGGAATGCTGCATTTCAGTGCTAACAGCTCCATTTGCTCCAGTGAGATATAAATGTTCCTCGACCTCAAACACAGGTCACAGAGCACGTACGACATCTCGTAATTAAGCTAAAAGATTCATTGACAAACACTGCTCAAGTGGTGAGATTTAGATGGTTACAAGAAACCATAAAAAATGTTGTGATCCTGCAGGGAAATTGGCTCCAATGGGTCTGTTTTATATCTTGGCTCTGAGACATTGTATGCAGCAAAGCAGTGCTGCTCATAAACAGTGGAACATTAATTATATACATTTAATTTTATGTAACTTGTGGAAAACATAAGAAAATTCATGTTTTGTAAATGTAATCTTTTTTTTTTTTTTTCTCAGAAGGGATTTTCCATTATTATTTTATGATGATAAAATAAGGTGTTCTGATGTAATAATTTTTATATTTATTTTTTTACATATTTCAGTAATATTGAGTCAATGAAGATGATATCAGGAAATCTATGAACTATAATGAATTATATTTACATTTTTATTACAGCACTAACTTCACATCAGTTCCCTTCAAGACAGTTGAAAAAAAAAAAATGTGCAAATCGTCTCTTTTTAGCAAAACTACCCGAAACATCTCAATCACTTTTGTAATGAATTTTTTTATTGCATAGTTTGAAAATATTTGCATCGAGACAAAACATTCATCAAATGAGGTCATATTGTGGGAGAATAGGGAAAATGGATTAATGGAAGGGGAATATTGCCTGGTGAGAACAGGTCCTTGCTTCTGTAGCCTTTTTCTGGAAAACCTCAGCATAGAGATGAAGTTCCTCAGCATAGAGAGAAGTTCCAGAACTTGGTCTGCAGCACAGTGCCAGTAGATGAATCTCTTTCTCTTAAAAATTGTTTGAAATGAGTGTATACAATGGGTTTGATGGTGGTTCAGAGAATCCCAGAAAAGTTTGGGGTTGATGGGACCTTAAAGTTCCACAGGCAGGGACACCTTCCACCATCCCAGGCTGCTCCAAGACCTGTCCAGCCTGGCCTTGGACACTTCCAGGGATCCAGGGACAGCCACAGCTTCTCTGGGCACCCTGTGCCAGGGCCTGCCCACCTTCTCAGGGAAGAATTTCTTTCTAATAATCTAAACCTCTAATTATAAGCCACTAAGTGTTCTCAAAGTACAGTCTGAAGTCATCCTCATCGAGCTGCTTTAAGATCTGGTTCCTCCCCAGATGACCCAGCTGTGTCCTCACAAGTGCTTTTAACAAAACTCCTGATGAAAAGTGTTTTGTTGCCTGCGAGAACTCTTGAGGGTGGGTGGACAGCAGTCAACTGGCAGAAAAGTTTAGGGACTCGATGCTGCAGAGCAATTAATGCAGTGATTGTGGATTGGAACCTGTGGAGGAAAATGGCATTTCTGGCAGGGAGGATGGGGAGGGCTCGGCCACCTCCAAACCGGTGTCGCTTCATTTGGAAGCGCTGGTGGCACGACGGATGGCGTTTGTTTAAGGCAGCCATCTGGTCAGCACGGGAGTATAATGCACCATATTGCATCCCCAATAACATTTAAGCTGTTTGCAACCTCAATAAACTTTTAACTTTTGAAGCCCATGCACAGGGGTCAGCTCCACGCTGCTGTTGGAGGGAGAATCAGGTTCACGTAGTGGCTGAATGATTCTGTTTCCAAAAGCTGCAAAGTCAACAGCCAAAAATAAAAAAGCAGGCCAAGAGCAGCAAAAACTCATGAAAACCTCTGGTAGCAGTTTCCAATTCTCATTTATTCATCCTACCACTACAGCTTGGGGCTGGGCTGATGGACGGGGCCCCTGGGAGCTGCAAGGTGTGGAACTCGATAGTTTCCTCCACAGGAGGAGATGGGAGAAGTTTTTTTGGAAACTTTGGTTTTGGGAGGGTACAGAAGTGTCTCCAACCTGCAATACCTCAAGTGATAAACAAATATATACATTTTTTCTTGTTTTTTTTTATTTTTATTTTTATTTTTTTTATTTTTTTTCACTTTTGCTGTGCATTTTCTGCTCAGTGGATTTTTCCCTGTCAGGGTGGGGAGGCCCCAGCACAGCTTTCCCAGAGGAGCTAAGGCTGACCCTGAATCCCTGTAAATGTTCCAGGCCAGGCAAGATGGGGCTTGGAGAGACCTGAGACTGTGAAAGGTGTCCCTGCCATGGCAGGGGGTGGAATGAGATGAGCTTTAAGCCCTTTCCAACCCAAAAAATTCTGGGATTCTATGGATGAAGAGATGAACCTTTCCTTGTTGCATTTCAATTATTGGGAAAGCAACAGAAATGCCAGAAAAGCAATTTATTTCACGTGTTGATTCCTCTGCTTTTCCTCTTCTCCCCCATCCCATTCCAAAACTGATGTCCACAACTAATTTTACATTTTATCTGAGCACATCTCCTGTATCCTTTGGTGTTGTGTGGCTGCTCTGGTCTGGCTGTGACTACCCAGGACAAGGACCCTGTGGCTTTATCATAGACCACAGAGAAATGAGTGTTCATCCAGCCATCCATAGAAATCCAGCACTGGGGAAATCTTGGATTACATTAATTTTTTTCCCAAATCCAAGCCTGAACTCTCTGTCTCCTATTGCACCAGGCACAGGATGAATGGATGTTTTTACAACGATGTATTTATGTAGCAGGAGGATGGAGTTTCACACACTGCTCAAGGTAGCAACAAAGAGTTGCTCTCTTCTCATCCATTCCATGCTTTTGTCTGGATATTCCAGTGTCACTTTTAGGACAGAGCCCCATTAATATAACATGCCAGCTACTTCTGTCAAGGCATTGATATATGTCATTAGCACAATGGAAATAAATTCAAATTCATACGTTGCATGTCACACACTGAGTTTTATCTTGACCTCCTAAGGTGAGAGACAGATGTTTTCCATTGGCAATGCTTTGGTTATTTGTTTATACTTGTCAAATGCACATCTGAAACCCACCTATATAAAACTGGAATATGGGCTGCATTTTAAGTGAAACCAGGGAAAAATATGCAGAGTTTGAGAGATGAAGGGGAAAAAAACCTGCAGCAAGCACCAGGATATGGGAGTGAATAAGCATAATAGATCAGAATAAGGCCCTAAATCAATTTTATTTTCACAGTTCTAGCATCATAAAAAGTGGGTGGCAGTAAACCAATTATTATGCAACTTAATGAACTAATTAGGAAAATCAGAGCAATAATGGTACTGGTACTGACTGATCTGAATATAAAAAGTAGAATTAAGTTCTCAGTATTGAATTTTTCAGTGCAAAGGATTGTAGAATAACTTTGAAAGCATTTTGAGTTTGGGAAGAGGGAGACTGCCTCTGTAGATGCTGTGGGTACCCAAATGGTCACAGCACTGAACTCTTGGGTTATGTTCACTCCTGTACAGCTTTAAAAACAAAAACGAGTGAGGAACAGGTCATTAAAAGCTCTGCTTGCATTTATGTGCCCCTAAATGCTGTTGAAACTCTGGTGTCAGGAGGCTCTTAAATACCTTGAGCACGGGGCTGGGTGGCTCAATCCCTGTGCACTGGGATTTCTGAGCAAACCCAGGCCCTGGTTTAAGCTTTCACAGGAGTGGGATTTGCACCAAACAGAGTGCACAGGAACAGAAAAAAAACCCACAAAAAACAAAACACAAAAGCACAGCTTCTCTCCCTTAATATTGGTGTTGTTAGCACATGCTATGCTTTAAAGTGTTTAAACCCTCACATAATACGGTTCATGTTGACAGAAGTTATAAATATGTTGGTATCAAAGCAGTATTTCTCATTATACCCCTGAGATTATGTATGAGTGTTTCAGGACATTCAATAGTTTGTTGATTTTCTTTCTTTATACCGTTCCTGACTGTACATATTTGATAATATGATGTGTGATTATGGGCCTAAACCTTTTCTCTTTAACATCAGTGACAAGGTTCCTTTTGCCTTTGGTGCCGAAATTGAAATGAACCCTCATAAATTCCTCCAGCATTTCCTTGCTATTGTGAAGTGCTCTGCAGTGTTTTCATTGATTTATAACATATATTTTTATTGTACAATTGTAGCACAGGGGTTCTTTGCTGGTTTTCCTCTAATTCCATGACTGCCCTTATCCATGTTTGGCAAATTTAGTAGCTGTTCTATTTGTAGATGGCACATGTTGATTTTTTTCATAGTCTTCATGGTATTTGGAGATGATATTTTTTCTTGGAAGGAGCTGCCTGGGCCATGAGTGTTTCATCCCAAAGGAAAGGTGAAAGCGCTTTCCTAAATATTTTCATGGATAAACACAAGTTAAAGGAGAAATGATTTCTGCTTTCCACGATCAAAACAATCGATGTGAAGAGTTTTGTTTATTTTCCTGGTCAAAAAGCCACTGTCAGAGTCTATTTAAAACAAATGGGGAGATGGGAGGGGCAAATGGCCTTAAAGCAAGTGTATCACATCCAATACTTTTTAAAAAAGAGAAGGAACCCAGGCCAGCACGTTAAAAATGAGCATTTCCAACACAATTTGTCACCCATGCATAAATCTTGCTGACATTTTCAGTCACTTTAATAGCCTTCCCATTTTATAAATCAGTATGAACTTGCACAGTTGCAAAAAGTGTGTATTTTGAACATCTCATTTGCATACTTTACCAAAAGCCAATGAGGCAGTGGAAGCAACACTGGTGATCATAATAAGTGTTTGGGAAAAGGCAGAAAGATCACTAATGGTTTGCCTTTAGGGATTTCTGTACTCCATAGGGGATGAAAATGAGAAATATTTTTCAAACAGCAGGGGTAAAGGTTTTAAAACTAGAAACACATGGAGTGATAAAAATGTTAGTGCCACAGGGCGCATAGCAGGAAAAATTTACAATGTAAAAACTGTAATTTCAGCATTAGGAAGTAATAATCGTGTTTCATCATTGTTATTAAAGCATGACCCTTAAAGTCACATAAATTAGATATAACTTTCTAGAGAAGTGTATTAATCTTCAGTGGAAAATATTAGGAAAGTTTATTATCATATGAAGATCAGAAGAAACTGGGTTTTATTAAAAAAAATGAAGTGAAAGTTGGTGGGGTTTTTAATTTATTTATTTATTTTTTTAATAAATCTCCAGCATTTTGAACCAGCAGATAGGCTTGTGTTTACTCAATGCAAAGTGCAGCAACCAGCTTTGCCCTGAAAACCAACACTTGCACCAGACAAAACAGAACCAACAATTTAATAATGAACTGAGGAAATCCAGGGAGCTCTGTGCATGGCCATGAGTGGTTTCTATTTTGTTTGACAGAGCTGTCTTGGTGTGGATGGCAAATGCATCCAAATAATTAATGAAGAACGTTGTTGTTGTTGGAAAATAATAAAAGTATCACAAGAATATCTACTGGGAGACTTGAAATGGATCCAGTTATCCAAGGTGTGCAATTAGAGACTGGGACTTCCCATCCTGCCTAGAAAGTGCAATTTTATCAGGGCCTCAGTCTTTCTTGCAAGAAATTCAATATATATTTCAGCATGGGCTCTTCACCTGCAGGAACCTTTGGGTAAACTTGTATTTCCAGAAATCCTGTATTCCCACCATGCCTGAGTGGATGTGATCTCACTTCCTCCTGCCCTGGGCTGTGGAAAAGTGGTGCAGTATGGTGGGGCTGGAGTGGATCCATCCAGGATAAATATGATTTCTGGCTCCAAAATCCCAGAGTGTTTCCTGAAGTGTTCTGGGTGTGGATTCAGCAGTCCCTGCTGAGGTCCATAGGAGCTGCCCAGGTGATATATGCAATCTTTTTATAGTTTTATCTTGAAATTTCTTGGTTTAAATTTAAAAACTAACTGGTGCCATTGATAGAGTGGGCATGCTTTTAATGAAAATTTAATTTTAATAAGGAATGGAACAGCTCAATGTTATTGATAAAGGGTTTTGACTTCCTGCAAGGCAAACAGACAAACATCAGGATGTTTGGTTTGGGATCCTGGCTGTGTTCTGTCTCACAGCAATAAGGATGTGCTTCCAGAGTAGGATTCAGCCAATTCACTGCTCAGCCTTTAGAGAGAAATCATAAAGAACAGAACAGTAGAGAAAATCTCCCTTTACATCCCTCACATTCTGTGCCCTGAGCTTTAAGACCCAAATCTTGATTTCCTCTTGCTCTGTGTTTCCTTTTTCCACACTGCTCACCTGCAAGAGGGGGATGGCCAATTTGGAAGAGCAGACAGCCCCTTCTCCAGCCAATCTGCAGCTTGATTTGTGGGCAGTCACTCTCCAGAGAAGAATAAAATCTTTCCCAAGTGCTCCAAACACAGGGATGTTCTGCATGGGGAGGGTATCATTATTATCTCTCCTTACAGCTGTGTTCTGATGTGAAAATGGCTGGAGCTGTTGTTTTTTCTGTCCCTTCCTGCCAGTCCCTCAGGCAGTTTATGATGCTCATGCACAGCCAAAGATTAGGCATCGTGCTTCTCTCTGAAATTGCAACTAGCAAGACAAACTTGCCCAAATGAGAATATTTTTATTTTATTTTTTTTTTCCAGGATGCTTTTCCTGTTTGCATGAGAGAAGATTGGAAGATTTCCATCAGTGCCACAAACTGTCTTTTTCCAGAGAAGAAAAGGTCGATTTTTTTTTAATTGTGTAAAAAAATGACCTGTTCTCTAATACCAAAAGTTTATTGTATGAGTCAATGTGTTGGAAACACCTGCAACTGCAATGGCACTGATGGAAAAGAGGCTTCATGGTTTTCCCAGTGAAAAGGGAAATATTCCAGATCTTTATCTGGATTTCTCCTCTGCAGTTGCAATGCCATTAGCTGCAGTCTGCTTCTATAATAATGATCTACAGAACAGAATTAAAGTGATAATTTAAAAATCCTTGCATATGGTAGATTTATGTATATTTTTATATATATATATGTATAATTTTTATATCTTATTTTATTTTATTTTTATTTTATTATTTAATTTTATTATTTTTACTATTATTTATGTATATATTTATGTCTTATTTTATATTATTTATTTTTATATTTTTATATTTTTATATTTTTATATTTTTATATTTCTATATTTTATATTTTTATTTTTTATATTTTTATATTTTTATATTTTTATATTTTTATATTTTTATATTTTATATTTTTATATTTTTATATTTTTATATTTTATTCCAGAGTTAAACTAGGGGGCACAGAGTCCAGTGATGAACTGCAGTGATTTTAAGAATTTTTCATGTCACATTCCAACAGTGGCTATCCCTGGATGGGATTAAAATGGGGCTCAGCTTTGGAGATCTGCAGGGTTTTTAGATTTCCTTAATATAAACTGCATCACTCAGACTGCAAAAGGGCTGTACAATGGACACAAGAAATGCTTCTAATACAAAGTTTTCTGTGGTTCTGTTCCTTTTGGAGCTTGGCCCAAAGAAATTTCAATATTTCCCTTTGGTGAATTTTATAACCTCTTAAAAAGCCCTGATCACATTAATTGGGATGTTAATTTGGTGTGGATTTGTACATTTGCTTGTATCTCTTTAGTTTATTTACAGTAAATACAACCTGTAGTTTGGACCTTGTGGTCTAACACTTGTGTTCTTCAGGAACTGAAACCTTTAAGGTCAAATCCAATATTTACAACTTGAACCATCTAAATGAATAATTTCAGATGGTACCATTTAGAAAATGCTAGGAAAATTGGGAGAATTTTGGTATATCTATAGGGCTTTAACAAATATAAGCTGGAGTACAATAGAAGGAGGACAGATTGTCAGGAAGAAAATTCAAGGAGATTAAAAAAGATCAGACTTAAAACTTCTTTTATGTATTTTTTTCATGAATGATCTTTCCAAAACCAAAAAAAATAAATATTTTTTTCTTTTTACACACAAAATTTGAAAACATCACCAGTTCAAATTTGAGATCTACAGGAATAAGTAGACCATGCTGAACCAGTTTAGATGAAATTAAATTTAACACTACTGAAATTTAGCTGCTACTGGAAGACATTTCCTAGGAACTGGAATTTCTCAACACAGAACAACAGAGGGGGAAAAAAAAGGGATTTGATTGTACCAGGGTGTTAACAAATGATTGAGATCTACCAATACAAAACTATTATGAAAAATATTAGACCCGAGCAGAGATATTTCCAGAAGGAAAGATAATAAAATTCTACAAGGCTTTGGTAATTTATTTTTCTCTCTCTAACAGCACTGTTGTTTAATTTTCTTGTAATTTCTTTCTTCTTTCCCTGGGTTCTGTGGGATCAGTTTCTCTTATTGCATCCATTCTTTGGCATGAATTTACTGTAAGTACACTCAGAGTGATTATAGCTTATGACATGTGTAACTTTACAGGTCCTAAAAATAAAATTAAAGATCTGAAATAACCCCTCCAATCCAAGAGGAGTTATGCAAAGACAAAGCTTTTACTCCAAGTGGAAACATGACAGTTTCTGGATTTCTCTGGAATGTCAGGCAAATATCTCAGTGTCAGAGACATGCCCTGATTTTCCCTGGATAAAAACAAACCAAACTTCTGCCTTTTATTTGCCTTTGGCTGCTGGAGCTGAAATGAGGGTTTGGAGCTGTTTTATGATGTGAACTTTTCCAGGGAGAGCTCCTGATAACAGCTGGGTGCATCCTCCAGTGAAGGAGCTCCAAAAGGGAGTTTTTCCTGATGGGATGAAAGGTTTACATGGAGGAGATCCTGAGCAGCATCTCCTGGGCAGCAGGAGAAATGTCTGTCACTGGCTTGGACCCAGAGAATTTGGGAATGCTGAAAGATCCTGGGCTGCAGGTCAGACCCTGACACCCAGAGATCTTTATTCAGAGGGCTCTCATAGACATGGGCAGAGAGAAATAATCAAATTCAGTATTTTTTAAATACTTCTGACCCCTTCTATAAAACACCAAAGCAAACCATCTCCCACCCCCACAAGCCACATCAAGCAGGCTGAAAAGAGTTCTCAAGTGAAATCTGCTAATTTAGATTTGTTTTCTCGCTTTTTCTCTATAAAGTCTATTAATTTCTTGGTAAAACTCTCTTAAAGTAATTAACAGTAATCTTGTTTTTCCCAAGGTCAGGCCATCAGTCAGTAGTGGGCAGTCAACATCCATGGAAAACCCTACAATAACAACTTTCATCCTATAAATAACAAACTGGTTCATATGCCTGATAGAAGGAAATAAATTTTGAGAGTGATTTCAGTATCAAGTGATTGAGCTGTTTATTGAATAAACCAGAAGTGAAACACATTATTAAAAGTTATGAAAAAATAACTGTAGAGTGCCAGTCAAAACATTGTATTTTGCCATGCTACTTAAATTCAGCAGCCTTTTCCCCATGAAATATATTTTCCCTGTGAGTTTTTAAGTAAATATTTCCCTGGGAAATTATGAAGTGCATACTGCTCAGGAGAATCTAGTCTTGAATAAAATGCTTTTGTCTATGCAATTTTTTGTTTTGGAAAGGTTGTGGTAATAGTCCCTTCTGACCCCAAAATATACAAATGGTTTGGATTTTGCCTAATTACCAGTTTTCACAGTTTTGGTACTGAAACAGAGAAATATTTTTTTATGTTGTACTTTGGCCTGATACAAAATTTGCACCTTTCAAATTTCAAAGTCTGTACCCCATACAAGGTGTGAGAAACTGAGAAGCTGCTCTGGGACAGTGAGGATGAATTACACTGAGGGTTTTCTATAGCTGGAGGAAGAGAAAGGTGGGTGAAATCATCCCCAAATTTGTGGGTGCTCAAAACTCTTGCAGCTGGGAAGAAAATAAAAGAGTCAAGTTCAGCTGAAATATTCAGAGGTTGAATTCTCTTCTGCTCTGGGATGGTTTTGACCCATTGTCACCGGATTCATTGTCCAGTAAGAAAAACAATTTCTGGTAAATGTTGACTCTATTTTCAGCCAGCTAAACATGCAATGAACCAGTTATTATTATTATTATTTTTTTCCAGTCATGGGTTTTAGATAAATGACTCATATTCTATCAAAATGATCATCTACTGATAGCTGAAATCACTCATTCACATTAACATTCTGAGTCAAACCCCCTGTTTTTGGCAAAATATTACTCGAGATGTAAGAACATCTCATTCCAGGTGTATCAACCACCAGTGTAGCTTTGAAGAGAAAGATATTTCCACATGCAGAGAATATATTTGTATCAGCACAATTAACTTTTGCAGAACTCCAGGCTGATTTCCTGGAGCATCAAGTTGTAGATCTCACCCATTTCTACATCATGCATCCACCTGCTGCTGAACTAAAGCATAACCTCTTAGAAAAATCGTGTTAAATTTGGTTTAAAGTCCTGAAGTGAAGGTGATACATATTAATTACTAGATAATTAATTATGTAATTAATTGTGGTTAATTACTGGAAAACCGTGCTGTATTTCTGCTCTGGATTTGAGTGTGTTTCTATTTACCAATGTTTGCAGCAATTTGCACTATTTCTCTAATAGTGATGGAACTTTCAATTTTGCCACAGTTTAACCTTTGCAGGAGATAACCAAGAAGGATTTAATTCAATAAGTCAATTCCTGAGAGAAAAAAAATCTTCAAAAAATTTCACAGCACCTTTCTAAACCTTTCTCAGGTTTGTGACCTCCAAGCAGTAAATAGAGGGAGAGAAGAGGACACATTTCCCTGCCTGATTCTTCTGAAGATGGAATAACGATGGATGAGAACTCCTTGTACAGCAAGGTAAGACCTGGGCCAGATAAAAACAAAAATAAGGTTTTGGCAGCATAAAAGTGTTTAATTTGAGCTCTGATATCATCTCAGTGCCTGAATGCTGCTTTTATTTTGCCTGCTGGAAGTTGCAGTATTCAGACTGCAGCTCTTTGTGTGTCTGAGCTGTGTTTGAAGTACCAAAAACCAGGATGGCTGCAGAGTGCAGATTCCTGGGTGAGTTTTGGAGTATGGGCAAAGAGATAAAGCTGGAAATTCAGGTGAGGGAGATCTTATTAACCAGGAGCAGCGTGACAGCAGCGAGGCAAAGGCTTTGGAAAGGAGCGAGGAGCGCGTAGTGGGAAAGCGAAGTTCCCATGTCCCAGTGGGGCTGGGATTTGGGATTTGGGATTTGGGATTTGGGATTTGGGATTTGGGATTTGGGAAGGCACCTGGAGAGCAGCACCAGCCCTGGAGAAGGAGTGCCTTGCTGGGGGGAAGGAGCAGAGGGAGAGCAGCTGTGGCTGCTGGCACATCAGAGCTGCCCACCCTGGCAGATGAGGCTGGCACCAGACTGCAGGAATGGGGCCGGGGTGATGCTAACGAGCCTGAATTGATCTGCATATATTACCCAGCAAGGCCACAGCGCTCGCATAATCACAGAGCCGCAAAGTAGGTCCAGGGGAACACCTTGACTTCCCCAGGAAATGAGGAGGCAGCTGTGAGTGGTTTTTTGGCAGAAAAGTGCTCCTGGTTTTGAGGATTGTCAGCCGGGCGTTGTTCGCTCTCCTCGAGGTCTGCGCTCACCCCACCACGAGATTTAGCAGTCTCTGTTATGGACCTGAAAGGAAACTCCTTCCTAAAAAATCATGTTACAACACCAACACTACGAGTGTGTTATGGAAAGCCTGCTTTGAAGGAATAGAGAAAAAATGTGGAGCATTTGTTTTGTAAATGGGAAATAATCTCTCTCTCTCTGTCCCCGATATAAAATGAGATTGCTGGTCAAGAAGAGTTTCTTAGATTTAAAATATGTTCCTTATGAACATATGAACGCTCTCTGGAGATGTTTGGCCTGTAGCTTGAATGAGTGTTGGAGTTGCAGAAAGCTCAAATGACAAAGAAAATGGAGAAAATTTTAAAAAAAAAGGGGAAAATTTAAAAAGAAAACAGAAGCAGAAAGAGACAGGGAAATCTCTCAGCCCTTTTTTTACAATAAAGAACAAACCATAATCAGGACTTGCTGATAAGCTGTAAACTTCTGCATTCTGCATTTCCTTAGGCAACCACAGTTGTCCTCCATAAGGATTGTTTCAGCAAATCCTGCAGGGTTTGAGGGAGAGCAGGACATTTCAGCAATCCCCAGAACTGCAAGCTCAGTCTTGCACTTGGTGAAGTGCAAAATGTAAAGTGATGCCTTTGGAGAAAGCAGCCTGTAATGCAAGAAGACAAATCACTGATTTGGAATTGATATGTTCCTTGTACTTGATAATGCTCATTTATAGGCAAGAAATTTATTTAATCCCAAATTCAGGAATTTAACCAAACAGGCAGATAATGATGTGGTCATCCAGTGAAGAAATGAGGGAAAAAACCCCATTAAGATCCTTGTTGCAGAAAACAAGTCTATAAATTAGGGAACAAGTGGTGAATCCTGAAGAAGGAGGGAATATCCTAAATAAAGTCCAATTCCAGGCATTCAGCTTGTGCAACGTTGAGGCTGTGCTTGTACAAGAAGTGAGGAAATTGGAACTGGAGAGAGACAAGTCATTGTTAATGCTGAACTTTGCCCTCCTAATTTTTAAAGTGAGTTTATTTTTGTTTTTCCACACTCACAACGCACATGCCAGTGTAAATGACAGAGCGTTATAACACAAACAATATTAATATTAACAATATTAATATTAACAATATTAATATTAACAATATTAATATTAACAATATTAATATGAACAATATTAATTGAGATTTTGAGAGCCTAGATTTTATTTGGTTTTCAGCTCTGGCTGAACAGAAAAAATGTACAGCTCTCTCCTCTCACACACATTTGATAGGCTGGTGTGTTTTGATTTTTAGTGTGAATTCCTTTTTATTTTAGGTTTTAATTACCTAATTTAATTAATGTAGTTAATAATAATGTACAATAATAATAATGTATAATTAATATAATTATAATAATTAATGTTTTACATTCATATTTGTAATCAATATATAGTTTAATTTTTAGCTATAAAATGTACTGAATTTTTGAAAGGAGATAGAAAATAACTACAAAAATTTAGGGGCACACACCTACTATTTGGATTTTTAAATAATATATGGTGGCTAATTTTGAGACTAATTTTCAAACTCTCAGAAAACATTTTAAAGTATTTCAGCTAAGCAGGAATCTGAGGGTCAGGAGCAGTCCATCAGATTTGGATCTAAAAGGACTTAGGTCATAGTGGTTTCTATTTATTTTACTTGTATTTTTTATTTTTTATTTTTTTTTGGTAAGAAGTTTATTGTAAAATGCTCATTTTTTATAGATAGATCAAAATTGAATAAATATTGCCTTAAAAAATATAAATGCTTCTTACAAATTAGCACTTCCCAGTGTTTGATAGACAAACAACACCCAGGATCCTGCTCAAAACTGTGAGGAAACACATTTTATATGAGCACTAATTATTATAGTGAGAAGAAAGGGGCTCTACATGTAATGTATCAAATTATAAGTATAGAAAGTTTAGAAAGAATTTAAACTTGAAAGAACTCTGCTTTTGTAAAAGATGTAAAAATGACTACAAACATGTTGATACATGGATAATTTTAATTTTCTTCATTTTAACTCCAAGAAAAGCCATCAGATTTTTGGCAAAGCTGATCTGTTGAAAGGTTCATGGTTGGTGCTTCTGAAAATACATTTAAGACACATATAAATGAAGGTTTTTTAAATTTTTAACTCCTTTTTTTTTTTCTTTTTATTTTTTTTGTCTCTGAAACTGAAAAAAATGAGAATTTCATGCACTGAAAGAAGCAGGATTACCCACCAAGTCTGATGGTCACATCTCTAAAATCTGTGGGAAGTTTTAATGATCAGAAATTTAACCAAAGAGATGAGAACTCAGAGCGTCACTTTCTCCACATAAATTCATTTTAAGCACAGGGGACATGCAGTATGACTCAGATCATTAAATGGGAATGTTTGGAATAGACCACAAAGTGCATTTCACTCAGGTTTTTTTGGGTTTTTTTTTTCTCTCTAAATACCGAGGATGCATTAAGATAATTGCAACAGAGTAATTAGACTTTCTCCTAAAAATGACTTGTCTACAAGTGGTTTAATAGATTAAGGATTTTAAAGGGGTTGGAGAGAACCAGTTACAGTAATCAGAGAAGAAAAAGTGCTGAAGGTATCACGAAGGCTCATAATTAAACCAAAGCTTACAGCTCAATTAAACTTGAGCATCATTATGCATAAAACATCAGTGGGCATCAAGAGTCCAATAAAAAGAGATGGGATCCATGTGAAACAGCTAAAAGATAAGGCAGGATGTGGGTTGGTCCAAGGAAGTCAAGGAAAACTGGGAATAAAATTGGAGTTTAAGTTTTCACGTTCTTCTTTCAGTTAAGACTCTTCTGTTATTTTTTTTTTAAACCTGCAGCAAGTCAAATAATTAAATTATAGTGTAATTCTTATCAGAGTAACAATGTTAGGAACAGCACATCAGTCAAAACTGGTGTGCCATAAACTCCTTGGGATATTTCAGGCAAAAGAAATTTGTTGCATAAAGAAAATTTGCTATGATTTTATTTTTTCACAGGAAAGAAGATTTTGGTGCTTTTCTCTGAAAAATCTCATTACAGTTTCAGCTAAAAAGTTTAAAATGCATTGTGCAATTTGTGTTTCTATAATGAGAAATTTAAGATGATGAGGCTGATAATATGAAGTTGCAGAGTATCACAGGAAGAATGAAGAGGTCCTGGCATGAAAGGTTTGACACAGATCCTATCAGATTCCCATTTATTAATAAACTATTATGTTTAGTTTCTCTTTCCCTTTTTTTTTTCCTGCTTTGCATGATTTATTATTCTTTTTTCCTCTGTGCTGCCCTCTGGATTAGTACCTGCAGGAAACCTCCCAGCTCCCCTTGGAGAAATATGATTATAGGAAGCAAATGTCATATTTAATACAGAGGAATAAAGAGAATCTCGAGGTGAGTGGCTTGGAAGTCCAAGTGCCAGCACATTTCAGATCCAAGCTCTTCCCTCACAAATACAATAATTGTAAAATTCCCATTGTCTTCCTGGGAAGTGCTTTGTAGTGTTTATTGGATATTATTTGTGCAAAGGCTTTAAGCTGAAAGTTTTTAATTCGTTTACAGAAGTCAGGACTTAATTTATCTCTGAATACCAGTTTTGAAGACGTTTCACCTGGGAGAGTTTCCAGGTACCAGATGGAGCCTGTGGGGCAAAGAGAGCTGCACTAAAAGTTGCAGGAGGCCTGCCATGGTTCATGTTTGGGTCTGAGTGTGGCTCTCCTGCCTCCTGACTGATGTCCCCAGTTTTGGGATGTTCCCAAGGGCATCCTCTCCTGAGGAGCAGAGAAGGAGCAGAATTCGGCTGGTGGCTCACAACTCCAAGCAATATCCAGAGGGGTGGGATCACAGGATCCCAGATCACTCATTTGACCACGTCTTAATTAGTGGCTGTGTCTTTGATTGTGTCTTAATTTCATTTGTGTTTATAATGAAGATGCTCCAGTGTTAACTGAGAAGGGTCTACCAGGCCATGTAGAAATTCCCTCCTAATTCAGAGCTGCAGTGTGGGTTAACTGGGCACTGATGGCTCTGCAGTGTGTGCCCACATCCCTGCCCTGTGGTGAATATGAATTTAGCTCAAGTCACAAAAAGTGCAGGATAAACCAATTTAAATTTTTCCTGCCTGGTTAGTTCCTGTGAGGCAAATTGGTGCTCTTTGATAGTATTTAGATTTTATTGTGAAATCAACAGTTAAGTGTACATTGTACATTAGCCCAAGCAGCGTGTTTGTTCCTGCTCAGGACCTTAAGTATTATTTTTGTTATTATACTTGTTAGAGCGTTGTTACATTGCACTAAATAACATTAGCTAAAATTATAATTACAATCATTATGTTCTTATTGTATTAGCTGCTATGTTGTGATAATATGATCACAATGTTACGGCATTATCAGTGATGGTGGTGGAGATAAACAGGCAATTCTGTAAATTCTTTGTACAGCAGAAGCCATGGTAGGAGCATGATGGGATAAAGCCTTTAATGTTTGCACTGAAATCAGCTGAAAGAGTAAAGATCCAAAATTTACGAACCCTTAGAAATTTGGATGCTCAGGAAAACACACCAGAACTTCCTGAAGGAAAGGTTTTTATTTTAGGGCCATTAGAAAACAAATGCTGAAATTCCCAGAGCATCACCCAGAGGCAAGACATTGGTGTTAAATTGGTCCTTTAGGTCAATTTGTACCTTTTGTTCTGCAACATTTTGAATAAAGAGAAAACCCCAAGAGAAAATACTGTTGGTGAAATCTGCAGAGGGGCACAAATTCCAACCACACCTTGTCCTTAGAGTCTTCTAAGTCTACAAACCCCCAGCTCAATAAAACAGTTTGAAGTGCCCACACTTAAATTTTTTGAGTTTGACATGTTTTGTGCCATCCCTCTATTTCTCAATTTAAAAATACACAGGATATTAAATATATGAAAGAATTTAAAGGGTTTGCTAAGCCAACGAAACAGGTGAATTTGTGAATCCCATTTTCTGTCCTTTCCTGGGTAGTTCAGTGTGATAACAAATGTTTGGATCTTAATATTTCAGTGGCCCAAGTGAATGAACAAGGAAGGAACAGAACAATATTTCATCTTTAGGCTTTTTTTTTTGTCTTTCCCAGAAGATGCTGTTAGCAGTGTGCAAAAAAGATTGTATTATACCAAAATTGTACAAAAATAAATTCCCTCCCCCCAAGCCAATAGGTATTGTTTTACAGCTGGGAGACAGAAAACATATTGGTTGAAAACATTACAATATTTAAAAACCACATGGAGTTGTAAAAATTGGAATGAGTCCCCTAAATCTTGGATAAAATGGTTAATCAGTTGATCCTTAACAACTGCTATGTACAGTACAGAGGGTTTATAATTCACAAATGCAGGTTCAAGCAGTGTTCCCCAAGGATGGGGAGAACAGATTGAAACACTGAAAAGAAAGGGGAAGGAGACAGAAGGAAAGAAATAATTAAATAAAAATGTCAAATTTTTCATTGGTTTTTTTTTTTTTTTAATATTTTGTGGTTTCCTAACTCTTGTTCCTTGTCTCTTAACCCTGAAAAAAAAAATAAATTCTCTCACTCTCAATGGAAATGATCAGTTCACTATTTTTTTGGAATACTAATTATTAAACTTACTTCTTACTTTTTTCATCTCTTCTAAGAAATCATCTGCATTTTGCAAAATTTAAAGCCAAAGGCTCGCTTGTAGTACAAGAAAGCAAAGATTTATTTTTTTTTTTTTTTCCTTTTTAATGACAGTCTAACAATAGTCCCACAACTCACCAGTGCATTCCAAAAATTTCATGCTGTCATCATAAAACTCTGACTGTAGCAGAATCTGTCTGGCACTAGACAGAGCCCTAATGACCCTAAACTCACACAAGATCCCTGGTGATCAGAAGAAGAAAAATACAGTAAAAATAGAGAAATATGTAAACTGCTTAAGTGACAGAAAAATATTCTCTGGAGAATGTCATTCATTTTTTTTTCCTGTCTTTCACAACTGTCAGAGGTACCAGGTCTCTGAACTTGTCTTTTGTGTTGTTTAACAGGAAGCATTGGAGAATTTTCCAGTCACTTGGAAAGTAAAATGAGTGGTGAAGTGGGGTCGTTCCCCATTCCTACAGTTCCAGCAGCACATTCCCACTATTTAAACAGGAAGCACAACTTCTACAAATGTTGGGAGTGTGGAATTTCCCTCACCACCCTTCTGTTTGCAAGGGTTCCTTTAAAAAGAAATTGTGTTACAACACAAACCGATAAACAAGGTTTTACTTGGACACAGAAATCATGGAATAACACATGCATTTAAAAAAAAAAAGTGTTTTGTGTGTGCTTCTCCCCCTTTTTTTCCCCCATTGTACAAAATAACTTGATAGCTGATTGACTTCTCACGTTGCTATAAATTAAGCAGAGAGGAATTGATAGGATTCTTTGAAAGTTCAAAAGCATTCCAGAGAAATCATGCTGAAGAAACAAAGAATTTCATAGAGTTTGATATATTTTTGCCATATTGTGTGACATTTGATATTTTTACCTCCAGCTTTTGAAATCAGCCTGGTAGTAGAGGCTTCCTTCTGTCTCTCTCCGCTGTAGAGAGATAAGACTGAGAATATGAATCACTGACCCCAAAAGAAATGAGAAATATCAGTGTAGAGTTGCTTTGAATAAATTACAGGCACTTTAAAGCCATTTGGTGTTTAATTCATTGTGGTTTTTAATGTTAGCTGTTAGCAGGAGCCTTTCTGTGCTCTGTTGTGTTTAGCTCTGCCACCACAATGTGTTTTACTCATTTTCATGAGCCCATTGATGTCCCTGTGATTGGGTCTCACTCTGGTTTTGGGGTTGGGCTCTGAGTACCCTAAACAGGATCCTTTTTTCAGGTCCTCTTCTTCTTCTCATGGGAGTCCTTCAGGAAACATTTTATAGAGCACTTTTGACCATAGGACCAAAGATCCAAGTCACAGTTCATCCACTGGGAGGGGAAAAAATCCCTCTTACCTGCAGGTCCTGAAATAACAATATTGGGGTTTTTATCTCTGTGTGAGCAGCAGCTGTGCTAGTTTGTCAGAAAAAGGATCATTTTAATTGTTGATTCATCTGAAATTCTGCTATCTTAGTCTCCTATCAGAGAAGGTAAACGTGGGCAAATTGTTGGTTCAATACAGTCCTAAGCTCTATTTCAGCCTGGAAGGTGTTTCCCCAGCAAATAGTGATTTCTTCCCATAAAAATGGATATCTCAGCCTACCAGGAGCTTGGAGGATGAGAAATCCTGATGCATAAATCCAAATTAAAGTTGTCAGAAATCCCTGGAGTTCTCCAAGGCCAGGTTGGACGGGGTTTGGAGAAGCCTGGTGGTTTAGTGGAAGGTGTCCCTGCCCACGGCAGGAATGAGATGGGCTTTAAATTCCTTTCCAACCCCAACCACCCTGGGATTCTGTGAAATGCTGCACTCCCAGAGTGCTGAGGCTCACGTCAGCACCGTTGATGCCACTCCCTCCTGCTCCAGCCGTGCACATCCTCATGTTTAGCTGGAAGTTTATGGGCCTTTGTCCACATCCCTGTAGTATTTAATGCCTTAAAAATCTCATCAAGCTTCCCAACATCCTGAGAGGCCTCGTCAGGAAAGCTTCATCTAAATACTTTAATCTCTCTCCTTGCAGTAGAACTTTCACTTCCCTTCCACACATCCTTTATGTTTGTTGAACTTGTATTTATGGGGCTAAGTTTTCTTAAACCCAAACAAAACAGTAATTTATCTACTTTATTTCTTTCAAAATGGTGTTCTTAAAGTACATCTTGCAGATAGATTATCTGTCCCTCACAGCAAAGCCTCACAATGGGAGCCTAATAATTGCTCCTTTTCTAATTTCACTAAATGAGTTATAATTATTTTACGTCTGCTTTATGGTTACGGAATAGTATTAACCTAAGCTCTAATTATAATATAGCTTTCAAAGAAATGTATGGACACTAAATTGATGGACTGGCAGCTTATGGAGGAGCATCACATAAAGCAGATATACAGCTGATGGTTTAAGGCAGAGCATGTTAAAATTCAGGGGCACAACTTGTTCATGAATAAGTAACAGGGTGAAAATTCATTGACTAATTTTTTTCTTTTAGTGGATCAAACAGGGAAGAGCGTGATTAATACTTGTCAAAATGCAAGTACAGTTGAAGTTGGATGTGACTTACACCAATAGGATTGGGAGATTCAAGCAGAGCCTGGAAGTCAGGTTTGTCAACACTGAAATGGTAATAATGTGTATTTTGCCTGTTTTCTACTGGTTTGCCATGTCTTGGAGCATTGTGAATGTTGCTGCCAGAAATTAACTGTAAATTTGTTATTAACAAAATAGCAAATTTTATGTATAAAGTGATTCTTGACCAAATACCTTGCAAGTCCCTTATTGCCAGAGGTGGTTGAAGGTCAAAATATTAAGAACCAAAGTTTTTAACATCTTTGCCTGCTTTACCCCCCCGCCAATGCAAAGTCTGGCTGCAGCATCCGTGCATCCCTGGAGAATGAATCTCCTCCCTGCAGAGCTTTCTGCAGCCCCAGCTTCACACACACACTCAGCTGCCTCCCCCACCCAAAAGGGGACTCATGGCTTGCTCATCTCAAAGTAGAAAATCGGGTATATTTGGGCATTTATCAGCTTTTTGCTGGGCTGTTCAGCAGAGAAAGGTTATTTATAAACACCTGGAAGGGACCTTCAGGGTGGTTCTGCTTTTGGTATGAGAGGATTCATTGGACAGCACTGACTTTTTTCTTTGTCATCTGGACCATCTGATGGAGTCACCACCCCTGAAAATGTCCAAAATACAAGTAGATGGGGGATTTTTGATTTAGTGCAAGTGGTGATGATCGGCCAAAGGTTGGACTTGATGGTCCTGGGGATCTTTCCCAGCCTCAGTGATTCCATCTCAACACAGCCACCAGAAGGATGCCTGACCACCCTCCAGCCCCTAAACCCAGGCCCACCAGAAATAATTGACAATTTCCTCCCCCCTAAAAGGTGATCCCTCTCATTTCGGGTCCCTGACTGTATCTGACACTCATTCACCACAGATGGAGATTTTAGAAGTCGGGTGCAAACTTGGAGCTGAAAAGTGCTGTTTGAATGAGCTTCAGACTAAACAAGTTAGATGTGTAAAACACACCTGGCTCTTATCTCCCTCACAGCTAAACCTTGGACTATGAGAACTAAATAAAACCTACAAGCCATTTCCTGGCCACTATGGGAGATTTCCCCTGAAGTTTATTTTTTAAGCCTCAGTGTCTGTTTCTTAATTACTTAAAGGTCCATGGATTTGTTCTGTTGTATGAAATTTGATATAAATTGTTTACCAGACTTAAGGGGGTGAGGAGATTATGCACTTTCTTATTTTTAATATTTCTCTCTCCTATCTGCTGTGACCAGACAGGAATTTCAAGCAACAGTTCTTGGAAAACATATGGAGACCAGCCTGGGATTTTTGTAAGGTAAAGGACCATCCATGATGCCAGGGTGTCTGGCACTGCCTCTTCAGCTCTGCATCCTTTATATTTTGAAATTATTCTATTGTAACCATTTTCCATTCAGTTTAGTTTGGCAATATATCCTTATTTCTAAAGGTGTCTACACTTATTTGACTACAGAAAATATTTACTTTTCTAAAGGGCAGCTTAACCTTTGTTTAAATTTGAGGTGAGCGAAAGGGCACTGTAATTATCTGCTGTATTATTTGTGTCACATCTGAGTTACTATGAAGGCTCAACATGCATTGCCCTTTATGAGGAAACTGCTTAACAAAGCCCAGTATAACCACAGGTTTTGCATCCAGCAAATATTTTATTGAACCAAAGCCTTGGCCAGGAAACTTGGACTCTTGAGGACATTCAAGTGGCAGAAACCTATCCCAGGGGATGGGATAGAGATGGGTGGGATATTTATTTTAAATATCTTGCAGTCACTTGAAGGAGAAATGTGACTGCAGTGTTTCCTGATACAGAGCTTCAGAGTGGAAAAACTCCAGCAGTGATGGAGGTTTTATAGCTGAGGTGGATTCATGGGTAGGTCCCACTGCTTTCCCATAATATTCCCAAGATATAACTGCCCCTTAACTCCCCTGAGAGGTAAGGAAGAAGAAATATTCGTTGTAAGTTCTAACTAAAAGCTACACGGGGAGTTTCAGTCACTCCTCCAGGTAGGAGCAGTGATTTGTCCTGCAGAAAGGCAGTTTAGGGCTGCAGGAGGGAGCTCCAGCCTTGTGGGCAGCAGGGATGGACGGCTGTGGGACTCCTCCCCAGTCAGGGGAAATGTAATTCCTAGAGGGAAAGATGAGATCACCCTCTAGTTTTGTTGCTATTGATTTGTTGCAGTGTTTGTGGTCTAATTGCTGTTTCACATGGTCATCTCAGAATCCATGAATGGTTTGGGTTGGAAGGGACCTTCAAACTCGTCCAGTCCCTCTCCTTTTTATGAGATGTTACATTCCATATTAAATAAATTGCATATAAATAAAGCTGCTGCCTCTACCTTGATGGGAAGTTTTGATCCAGTGAATAATGAAATGCTAGTCTCATTTGAGACAAAAACATCAATGCCTTTGCCACTGAAATTGGTTTTTAAGCAGAGCAAACAAATGTTTAAGTATCCTTAGATTCGTGTGTCTGGTTAAGGACTGGAAAAGTTTCTCCTGACAGTGTTGTCCCCAAGGAAAAATGAGCATCAAAGAAATCTTCAGGAGCCACAACCCCACTGGGAATTTGTATGGATTCACAGGTAATATAGGAATCAGCATTCAACAGTGCAAGTTACACTGTGATAATGTAAAAAGGAAATTCTTTAAATGGATAAAATTTACTACCAAAGAAAGAATCACATCCTTTTTCCAGGTGGGAGCCTTGTTTGTGTCAGTAACAGACCCTGCTCTCCTACACAGATTCATGAGGATGCAGCTGGGATTATTTCAGATAAAAACCTGGAATTTGGTCAAGTCAGGCAGGTGACTCCTTGGTTAGCTTGGTCAGGAATGTCCCTTCTAATCTTGGATGACAGATGAGCTGCCCCTCCCAACAAGAACCCATGTCCCCAGCAGGAGCCCGGCTGCCCTGATAGCAGAGATGCTCTGAGGAGCAGAGTGTAGAGATCCAGCTCTAACTTAGAGTCAAGAAACTTTGTGTGAATCTGTTGCTTGGAAAATATCCCAGGAGCAGCTTACTGTGATGGACTGAGTGTAAATAATCAGCACCTCCCAGGCTACACCCAAGACAAAGCACCGTGGCTGGGAAGGGTTATTGCTTCATCCCATCACTCAGCTGGTTTTATATCTCCATGGCAAAGTAGAAAATATATATGGATCTGGAGGAGCTTGATCCATGGCATGCTCAGAGCAGGGTTTTTGTGTTTGTGTGTATTTATGGTCACTCACTAAAGGAGCAGTGACCTTTTGATAGATTAATATAAAGTACTTCAGATACAGTGGCACAAGGAAAATGACTTTGACAGTGAATCCACTTGTTAGTGCTGGAGTTGCTGTGCATGCACAGGAAATGAGAGGCCTTCAGTTTAAAAATCTGTCCCAAAAATCAGCCTGGCCACCAGTGTCCACCCCTACCCTGAGTGAGGTGTAGTTTTATATTGAGCCAACTCTAACTTCCCAGTAAATAGAGTTCCTTTGTCTTTCGCTCAACAAGTTCCTTTTAACAACATCCATTTATAAACATCAAAGAGGAGACAGAGGTGGTGGGAGACAGCCAGGGCTGGATTGCACAGACCCCTGAGGGTCAGGTGAGAGGATTGCTCGGTGGAAAACTGATGTGAGCAAAGGGAAGCCGAGGGACATCTCCGTGACCTCGCTGCGGGGACCAGGGCTGGCTTGGCGAAGGTGCCCCGCGGGGGATCTGTGCTGGTGGAGCACCAGGGCTTTGTTGTTCCACTGATAACGTGATGGGCTCAGCTGGAAACCATGCCATTTCTTCCCCTTGCTGAGGATAAAGTCAGGGCTCTAAAAACACCAAAGGCTTTGAGAACATTTTCGAAAGAGCTGCCTGAGACAGAAGTCTCGGATCAGGGGCTGTCTTGTAAAAATCCTGGGGAGTGTTGTTAACCCTCAGAGCGCGTTTGGGGATGTGTCAATCTTCCAGGGATACTGCTCCTGCCAGGAAATCATAATTTATTGAGGTCAGGAGGGTTAATGGGCTGGACTATGTGCTACCAATTGGTAGACATAAAATATATTTAGTCCTGTGACAAACCTAAAAGGTTTTCAATAGAGGGAGGCTCACAATGAAGCATATGATGAGTCGTTCTATTATTTTTCTCTGAGAGCATTTTTTTTCTTTCAAAGATAAAGGAAAAAGAGAGAAAGCTGATGTTTAAAATAAAATAAAAGAAAAAAAAAAAAGCTGGGTAGCTGTTATGTTGCAGATGTGCGTTTTATAGTTTAATATTTTTTGCCTGAAAAAGCAGTTGGGATTCTAAGCAGACATGATGTAGAGCAATTTAAAATTAATAGAGCACTTCAAATTTTTAGGAGCACTTTAAGTTAGAAGTGATCTTGGTTTTGGGCAGGCTCAGCGTAGAAAGATGTAAAATTATGCAAGAGTTCCAGATATACAAGAACATATTGGCATAAAGGCAAACACTAATTCAGCAGATTAGGACAAAACAGATTATTTAAAATTCAGCAAAACAAAAATCCAACCAACAAAATTTGTCTTGCGCTGTTCTTTCAGTATAATTACTCAGCTTCCATTGTTCCATTACTTTAAATATCCAGTGCAAGACGGAATGAAGAATCTCAGATGAGAATATTGAGAGTGAATTTTACTGAAAAATGAAGAAGTTCTGCTCAGAGCAGAATTTTGGGCTGTGTGTCCCTCCCAGGGGGATGCAGATTTTGGATCAGCCAGGGAAGTATCTGTTTGTCTTTCCTAGGTGGAAGAGCAGAGGAGACAAGCTCGTTATTGACTCTCTCAAAGGCTGCAGGGGCAAGACAGGGCTCATAAATTCTCTTCTAAAGTAAGTGAATGCTCCTGCTGCCTCATGCCCTCCCCTCAGCCTCACACTACCTTTTCTGGATGCTGCACCAATCCCCAAATTTTAACCCTCAGCACAGATGTTTTCTGTACTGGGTCAGGTTGAGTTCTGTACTGAGCTTTTGGTTTGCTGTTTGCTTTGTGGTTGTGGGGTTTTGTTTGTTTGTTTATTTATTTTCAATAATTTCGAAATTATTATTGCACCATCAGCAGCATCCACATCATTGGAAATAAATGGAACAAGTGGAGATTTGAATGTTAAAAAATGTGGAGAGGTGGAGCTTAGGGGGCACGGGGCGGACTTGGCGGAGCTGTGTTAACAGTTGGATTTGATGATCTTAGGGGGTTTTTCCAAACTTGACTATTCTGTGATTCCATGATTCCATTCTGAACTGCTCAGTCTGCCTGAGTGTGCTGTGATTTGTTCAAACCTCCCTGGAGCAGCCTGTGCTGTGGCAGGGGGGAGAAGGGAAATCTCTGGAGCTGAAGATGCCTGGTGGGGAGCAGGGCAGGGGATGCTCCCGTGGACTAAAACTGTGTCTCCCTGGGTTGATGAAAGTCCTAAACCCAGATGAAATGCTTGGTTTAAAGCACATCCATACAGCATTTGGTTAAATTGGAATTGCCATTTGAATTATTCCCATCACCACCTTGTCTGTCCAGATCAGTTGTTTCAGTACCAATATCCATCATGGTCCTGCAGAAACACAGGAACATGTTACCTGCCAGGTGTTTGGGGCTGGAGCAGTGGATCTGATGTAAAAGGCACAGAGAGGATCCCTCAGAGATTGTGCAGGCTGGGAGAGAGAAACCCTGACCCTGCTCAGCCTGGTGAAAGAAATAAGGGTGGTCTGGAGGGCGAGACAGGAATCTCAGCTTTTTCCATGGGAAAACATCAAAAAGTGCCCTCAGTTTTGCAAAAAAGTGGGTTTTCTCTTTAACAAGGCCATTTTATTTCCTAACCCTTTCTTTACCAAGTAAGAAACCTGAAAACATGACCCTAATTTATTACATTGCATTGATACAAAGCAAATTATATTATTAACATCTGTACCTATAAGGATAATGTGTTTAATGGGTTTGAAGCAATTCTCTACCAACTGGAGCACACAATAAATACCTGGATACACGGATTTTTTAGGCACTTTAATCTTTTTATTGCATCAGAGAGATCAAGTGACTTTGACATCTGCATCCCAAATAAGTTTATTCCTGCAGAATTCCTGTGAGTGATTTAGTGAGTAACCAGATATTTCGTCACTCCCAAGAAATTAAAGATAATGTATTACATGTCTCTTCTATGCCTGTTTGTTATCCTTTTGTATTGATTTGCATTATTTGCCATTTTGACATGCACTTTTTTATATTATTAAATGATGTGTTTTTTGTGAAATGCCTGTTTGTATCCTATTGGATAGGGCTTGTTGCAAATGTGATCATGAAAAATGTGATCCCTCCCTCCACACCCTGTTCCCTCTATGTTTATTAGAGTTGCATACATTAAAGTGCTGTAGAATTTTTCAGTGTCTGTACATACAGACACTCGTGTCTACATCAGAGGAAAAATTCCTCTGTATTTTAATAGTTGTGACAGCCAGCTATGTTTTATACAAGCAACAGAAAACATGTAAAATTTAATAGAGAATATATACATTTCTTTTAATCTATCCCCTATACTTTTTTTGTGTATGTGGTATGATTTTATGAGCTAAACTCTAGTGGATAATTTGGAAAAAAAATCTATATGAAATGGCAGAGACATTTTCCCAAAGTGTTTTGTTTTATACACGCGATATAAAGATAGCATTTTGCGTGCACACACTTCGTTTTTCTAATTTATAACAAAATGTACAAGAATATTTTCAAAGCAAATAGTTTCAAATCAAAGACTTGGGTTTGTAGCTAAAGCAAAGGAAGGGAGCAGAGATTCTCTGCTTCGGCAGAACTGGGAAGTGTTTTATTGTCCAAAGTCACATGAAATTATTTTCTCCATCACAGACCTTGGAATTCCTGTCTTTTTCCCTCTTTTCCCACACCCCAAAATGAATTTGTAAAAGTTTTGTGGAAAACCTTGCGGCAAAGCCAGGGCAAACCTTAAACCAAGGTCAGTCTTCCCGTGTGACGCGGGCAGCGGCAGCCGACTGGGGGTAACGGGAGATCCAAAGGGGTTTAAAAATGAAATAATTATTGCAGGTGGCCCTTCTGAGGTGAATCCCCTTGTGAAAGGCAAGTCCTTTAACACTGCTGGTTTGTAGGACTGGTGCATTCCTACACGAACGGGGGGCAGAAATAATCCAGCAGCAAGGACGGGCCTCTCCTCTTTGCGCGATAAGGCTCGCGCCTGGGCCCGGCCTAAGGAAGGCCAGGATTAACCGCCAGCAGCAAAGGCTGATTTACAGAAACCACATGAGGAGTTCCTGAGCACAGCCCAGATAACAAAAATATTATCGCTGCTGTTTACAGTGCAGCCGGTCAGTTTATTTCTCCGAGTGCTTCATTATGTACAAAAGATGCCGGTGATAGGCTCGCAGTCAAAATAAACAGGCAGAAAGTGTTCCACGTACACAGTTTGGAGAGAACGGTTACTTTGCTATTTATTTAATAATTGACCATAAATGGAGTCAAAGTGCAAAGGGAAAAAAAAAAAAAAACCACCCTAAAAAAAGCAGCACACTAAGGGCTTTTTGAAAGATTGATAAATAATGTGGAATCTCAATTAGGCTTTAGAAGGAATGCAGATATTAAAAATTTGGTCAAGAATCTAATTAGCTGGAGGTAATTAAACAGTCTCACACGGGGTCATTAATCTTTTCCACAGACCTTTGATGTTTTGCACACTGTCTTCTAGTCATTAATAAAATTCATAACACTCCTCTTTGTGGTGTTTTATCATCGTGTTTTTCTCTGTAAGAGCATAGAGCAAGTGTCATTGTATCACAAGGGCCTTACTTTAGTTAATTTCTTTTTTTCTGCTTGTTAGACTTAACCCTTTCTTGCACCGAGCGTTGCCAATTCATGCCAGAAGTTTAAGACAGGTTTTATATCCTTGTTTTGCCTTTCTCCACAGCTTTTAAAATCTATACATTGAGAAATAAACCATTCTGCTGCGTCTGGTCAATTAGCAAAGTTCATTTTCAAATCTAGCTCATCTGTCCAGTGCTTAATTTTGCAACCTGGTTCATTTATTATTCACAGGAATGATAGAAAATGTATTTTATTTTGCTTTCTTCCTTTACCTTCCGTTTCTCTTGATGGCAAGTCCCTGGGAGACATAACCTGTAGCATGTGGTTAATTTTAGTGGCATAACCAGAGAGCTCTTGAGGATGGGGCCGTGATAGAAGTGAGGAATAATTATGAAAAAAAAACTAAGTAAAATGGAAATTTGTTGAACGTGACTGATTTTATGTACAGTCTCAGTACAGTACTTCAATAATGCATTATCCTGACATATTTCAAAGACAAACTGTGCTCAAGAATAGCTGAATTTAAAAGGCAAGAAAGCCACAAAGGATGCCTTTAGAAGACAGAGCTGATTTCTATTACAAATATTGCTATCCATACATTTTTAGCCCTTGTGTGTTGTGTATTTATGGCTGTTTGTATTACAAGACCCACATTTATGAGCTGTTACGTGGAGTTTTGTGAGTAGTTGCAAATAGAGGGAGATACAAAGGGTTTGTTAATGAAATGTTTGCGTCTGGATGGAGACATTTCACCTTTCAGGCGAATTTATTTCTGAAACAGCCAAATCCATTGTTTCTTGTAAGTATTTTTGGGGTTTGTATGTTGGTCAGAGCTGTTTCAGACAGTTGTTTGTGGCAAGAAGATGTTGAGTCATTAGAGGGTGTAATATTTCAGGTAAGAGAGCAGAGATTGCAATATCTGCTTAAAAATCTGCACCGTCCCTTTCTTAGTAAAAAGGGGAGAGGTGCAAAACGCTCCTTAAATGCTGTTAAAAATGGCAACAATTTCAAATGTTGGTGGGGATCATTTTGGTGGTTTTATGACTGATTTGCACAGCAGATTTGCACCTAAAATCAGATGATCTTATAGGCAGTTTTAAAAAGAATTCTGGCTTGATATCACTTCAGGAGTGAGAGGAATTAACGAGAGACAGGAGTGAAAACCTCTGGCAGTTTGCAGTCATCCAGAGCAATCATATTCTGAACTTGTGGGTGTTGTTTTGTTCATCTCCTCTGTCCTCCCCTTGAATATTTGTTTGATAAGTCTCTGTCACTACTTGTAGCTGCTGCTTTCTGCAGCACCTCCTATTAAGTTCAGATCCAAAATGCAGCAGAAGCCTGCACAGAACAGAGGAAAAAAAAATAAATAAAAATAGAATGCGCAGCTCCAAGGCTTTGGGTAAAAAAACACAGTTTCTTTCTCAATTGAATTTTAAATATAAAATGTAATGTGTCATTTTCTCAGAGGAAGGAAGTGATTGCAGTTATTTTATTTCCACATTACTGAGCAAAAACGTTTCCCTCTAAAAATATCAACCCAACAGCAGAATATTTTGTAGAGTGATCCACTTAAAAGTGAGTGGGAGACGGGCAGCAAGGATTGTTCTCTTTTGTGTTTACTTGTAATTTATAAACAAGTTCTGGCAGTCTTTTTTTTACTTTTTTCTCAAAACATGAGGAAGGCAATTTTTATGCTTTTTATTCATATTGAAAAATGGTTTCTTTTTTCTGTTTAAGACTATTTTTATAGCTGGAAAACTGACAGACACCTTAAAAAGATGAAATTATGAAAACTGAGCAGTTGCTAAGAGAAAGTCGTGCTAAAGCTGCCTTTTCTTTTTTTTTCTTTTTTTTCTTTTCCTTAATGCTCATGCATTTTCAGTGACTAATTAACTTTTCAAAAGGACTTCATCTTTAGTGATTTGACCTCGCTTTCTTTTACAGTCTGAGCCACCCAGTAACCTCAGGAGTTCCAGCAGGAAAACAAAGGATGGATGATCATGTCCCTGTTACTTCCAAAGTAAACGAAAAAATAAAATCCCACAACAAGCAAACAAAGCAGAGCAGAACTCTAAGGATGTTAAATTCTGCTTTTTACCATGAGAAATACACTAGAACAACTTAAAGAGTCTCTAAAAAAAGGTTATTTCAATGATAATTTTAAAGAAAATTGCAGCTGTCACCTTGTGACCTTTTTCCAAGTGATGATAATGAGATCCATAGGTGATTTCAACTGCTTAATAATAATGAGATTGATACAGGGAATGCTCAGATTGGCAACAATTTGATAATTGTGTGAGCAGGAAGAACTAGCCCTCCCTGGTGGTTTGAAAACAGAGCTGAGATTTGAGGAGCTGCACAGAGCTCTTATTTAATCTGAGCAATTCTATAATGATGTGAAAAGGTAAGTGTTTTTGATTTAGTGATGTCTATATTTCAAGAGACAAGATGTTGGTGATAAAGGGAGAGAGAGGGGGGGAAAAAAATCAAAAGATGAATGGCTGGTTTTTGGAGACATCTTTTGGCTTAATATCTGACACCATGTCTGCCTGTGTGCATTTCTCTCCCTTTTCCCACTAGGAATATTAATTAGATTTTAATTACAGGCAGTTTTTAAAGTGTGGAAGGCACACTCCCATTTTTGCTGTTAAATTCTCCTTTAATAGCTGGACACAAGCCTTTGAATTTGATGTGCTATCAGCTGGAAAGAAACCATGTACATGTTACTCAAAAACATGTACTTTTTTTTTTTTCTTGTGATCAAAATTGCTTGAGAACTTCCTGGTGATGAATAACAGCCCCAGTGAAACACTTATTTGGAAAACTGATAATTCTTGATATTTTTTTGGCACATTCATGGCTTAAAGGTTAAGAGGTGAGGATAAAACCTTCCGCTATAGAAACCTTACAGTTTGAGATTTCTATTAAAAGTTACTGGGGTTTGAATGGACAAAGAACCGTAAAGATCAGTATTAAAACATAAAATACAACCTAGAAGGGCCCAGGGGTGAATTAAAGTTCCAGTGACACTGAATTCAGTGTCTGAGTGCAGATTCTGGTCCTCTTCAATCACCTGGGTCCCCTTTTTGTCCTGCTGAGGAATCAGGAGAGAGGATGAGTCCTCATCACTCCCTTGACCAGAAAATGTAACTGAAATTTACTGATGTAGAATAAGAAATACATAAATGTGCACAGATATATAAAATTCCTGACCACAGATGCAATTTTTTAATATTCTAAATCCATTTTAGATACCACGCTTCCACTTCAAACCAGTTTTTGGGTGAAAAAAATAAAAAGGAAAGTAATTTTAAAAGAAGTGCTGCTGAATTTGCATTTATCAGGGTGAAATTCATCAGTTTAGAAAGCAGTCCAAAATGCTGAAAGTATTTATTTTGGATACATGGACTGCATTAGACATCTTTTAACTTTATGGGGAAATGGTGAAAAAAAAAAAAAAGATGATGCAGGAGTTTTTTGGCTGGATGGGATAACTTTATAGAAATGTGATTATTTTATAGCAATAAATATTAGAATAAAAGAATAAATTAAATAAATGTTAGAAAATATGTAGTGTGTCTGGGAAAAATAATTAGGCAAAGGATGACTTAATAGGAGCTTGGTGTAACACCGAGTTTTAAAGGAGTGCATTGTCTAAAAACAACTGATCTGAGCCAGATCTCCTCTTTAGAAGGAAGGCAGCTCCTCAATAACAGAAGTTAGAAAACCCCCAGCAAAGAGTTTCCCAGGGAAAGTCTATAAATATCAATTAGGATGTCCATTAGGTCACATCAAATATTTCCTTTCCCTCATCGGGCTGAGTTTTTGTGCCTCCCTGCAGGGGAGCAGACAAAGGTGTAAATCTTTAGAGGTTGGGTGGCACCTCCAGCTTCCCGGACAGCTCATCCCACAAAACCAGAAACCAGGGGCTCTGGAGCCATTCTATCATTTCCTCCTCGGTTTCCTCTCAAACACTTCTGCCAGAAAATGGCCAGTAATGGGTTATTTGCATAGGGCAGCAGGAGAAGGCAGGCTGGAGATGGGCTTTAACGCCGACTTTCCTGCTAAATGTAGTTATAAAAACTGGACTAAAGAGGGCAGGAGATACTCTATTTAAAAAAGAAATGCAGGCGAGCAGACAGTAAAACTCCACGGGGAAACAATAATATATATTTCAGTATATAATAAAGTGATTTATTTTCAATAAAAATCTGTAAAACTGCTTTAGTTACTTTGACACCTTGATTAACTGGAGTTTCAAAGATATTTGTGTGTGTGTGAACCTTCTTCATACCAACAGTCCCGGATACTTTATTGCATCTGCTATTGAATATGTATGTTTTAAAAGCATTTGCTACACTGTAGTTTTACTGGATGTCAGGGACAAAATAGATTAATATTAGACCTCAGCCAGAAAGCATTTCTGTGGCAGCACATGAAATGTAGCGCTCTCCACTGCCGACGCTCTCCCTGACTTATTCCTGGGGATGCTTTATCCAGAGCTACGGGCTCCGGGAGAGATTTATTCCCTCTAAAATCGCTGATTACCATTATAAAACCCTAAAAAAGTTTGCAGCAATGAGGAAATTTCAGAGCTGGCAGGAATAAAAGGATTAGAAAAGGCAGGGTGCGTTGTGCCCAGTTAGAGGGATCTTCCTGTGGGCTCTACAGCAGGGAGAGGAAAAACTTTATTCCTCGTCCCCTGCGCCCCACAAAGCAGAGCAGTGTTGATAAAGAGGTTATGCTGCACCTTCCAAAGGTCCAGGAGATTTTTTTTCCCAAAGCCTCTCTGGGGGATTTTGGGGGATTTCAATGCACATGACCTCACAGCCGAAGGATGTGCAGCAAATACTTTCTCTTGCGCTCGAGCACAGCAGGGAAAATTTACATGGGGAGGAAATCCTAGCATTGAGAGAGGCTTTTTTTCCCCTTTCCTTTGCACATGCAGGCTCTGTGGGAGCCTGTGCTTGCAGAGGGTGGAGGAGCCTGTGGGAAAGGGCTTTCTCCTGCCTTCTCCTGCCTGGCTCAGGGGGGTGGCCCAGCTGCAGAAGTTTTTTCATGCAGGGCATGCTTGGGTTTGAGCTGGATGCAGATGGCTCCGCAGGGATGTGGGAGATGCGGGAATTACCCTGTCAGGATGTTCTCTTCCTGCTCTTTTGGAGCCCTTTTCTCCGTGCAAACACAAGGGTAGAGAGAACAAACAATCCTGGAAAGGTTTGGGTTGGAGCCTTAAAATCCATCCCATCCCACCCCAGCCATGGCAGAAACACTTTTCACCGTCCCAGGTTGCTCCCAGCCCTGTCCAAGCTGGCCCTGGGCATTGCCAGGGACACAGGGACAGCCACAGCTGCTCTGGGAATTCCAGCCCAGCCCCTTCCCCACCCTCCCAGCCAGGAATTCCCAATTCCCAATATCCCATCCATCCCTGCCCTCTGGCACTGGGAGCCATTCCCTGGCTCCTGTCCCTCCATCCCTTGTCCCCAGTCCCTCTCCAGCTCTCCTGGAGCCCCTTCAGGCCCTGCAAGGGGCTCTGAGCTCT